>NC_034192.2:63534295-63622435 GCF_002021735.2 Oncorhynchus kisutch
AAGAGGGAGAGAGAGAGGGGTGGGGGGGCTGACGAGAGCGAGAAAGAGGGAGAGAGAGGGGGGGGGGGGGCTGACCGAGCGGAGGAAGAGAGAAGAGGGAGGAGAGAGAGAGGGGTGGGGGGTGGGGGGGCTGACCGAGCGAGAGAAGAGGAGAGAGGAGAGAGAGAGAGGTGGGGGGGGGCCTGACCGAGGGAGAGAAAGAGGGAGAGAGAGGGGGGGGAGGGAGGGGGCTGACCGAGCGAGAGAAAGAGGAGAGAGCGAGGGGGGGGGGGGGGGGGGGTTTATAAGGGAGCAGTTGGTGGGAGAGAGAGCAGATAAGTCACATCCTAAAATAACCCAGAGGGGAACAGAGAGGACCATGGGAGCGTCATCACTACGCACCAGCATTCCTGTGGGTCTGGGAAAGAATGAAAAAGAACTGGGAACTGAAGGGATTGTTGGAAACCAGGAAGCTGAGGGTGTGACTACTGTGTACTGGTACACTTTCTGACCAGTACTTTGTCCATTACATAGCTCATATGGTACACGCATTCAGTAATGGTATAGGATTTCTGCTGATATACTGAAAACATTGCTGGGCTGAGTCTGTTGATGTCTCCATGCAGGGTAAAGAAGGCCCAGAGTGTCTGTGATGAGTATTTATATACAGTATCTATATGGTATAGTATGCAGTGCCTTTGGAAGAATTTAGACAACTTGACTTTTTCCAAATGTTGTTACGTTCCAGCCATATTCTAAACTGGATTAAGTAAATAAAAAATCCTCATCAATCTACACACAATACCCCATAATGACAGTAATAACAGGTTTTTAGACATTTTAACAAATTTATAACACTTTTTTTTTAAATACCTTATTTACATAAATATTCAGACCCTTTGCTATAAGACTCAAAATTGAGTTCAGGCGCATCCTGTTTCCATTGATCATTCTTGAGATGTTTCTACAACTTGATTGGAGTCCACCTGTGGTAAATTCAATTGATTGGACATGATTTGGAAAGGCACACACCTGTCTATAGAAGGTCCCACAGTTGAGAGTGAATTGTAACAGCAAAAACCAAGCCATGAGGTCGAAGGAATTATCCGTAGAGCTTCGAGACATGATTGTGTCGAGGCACAGATGTGGGGAAGGGTACCAAAATATTTCTGCAGCATTGAAGGTCCCCAAGAATACAGCGCCCTCAATCATTCTTAAATTGAAGAAGTTTGGAACCACCAAGACTCTTCCTAAAGCTGGCTGCCTGGCCAAACTGAGCAATCGGGGGAGAAGGGCCTTGGTCAAGGAGGTGACCAAGAACTAGATGGTCACTCTGACAGAGCTCCAGAGTTCCTCTGTGGAGATGGGAGAGCCTTCCAGAAGGACAACCATCTTTGCAGCACTCCACCAATCAGGCCTTTATGGTAGAGTGGCCAGACGGTAGCCACTCCTCAGTAAAAGGCACATGACAACGACCCGAAGCACAAAACCAAGACAATGCAGGAGCGGCTTCGGGACAAGTCTCTGAATGTCCTTGAGTGGCCCAGCCAGAGCCTGGACTTGAACCCGATTGACCTGAAAAGAGCTGTGCAGCGACGCTCACCATCCAACCTGACAGAGGTTGAGAGGATCTGCAGAGAAGAATGGGAGAAACTCCCCAAATACAGGTGTGTCAAGCTTGTAGCGTCATACCCAAGAAGACTCGAGGCTGTAATCGCTGCCAAATGTGCTTCAACAAAGTACTGAGTAAAGGGTCTGAATACTAATGTAAATGTAATATTTTCATTTCTTATAGTGAATGTGAATAACCTACCCAGTATCCTGAGTCTGTTGACCGCTCCATGCAGGGTAAAGAAGGCCCAGAGTTTCTGTGATGAATCGACACACAGCAGCCTCCTTCTGGCCGCCCCGTTGACCCCATGATGCACCTCACCGCTGGGTGTCAGGCTGAAGGACAGAATGTCCCCGGAGCAGGGCATGGGGAAGCCGCGGTACACCACCCAGTACTCCTTCCTGTCCAGCAGCACCTCTGGGTCGGCAGGAAGTTCCCCAGCATGGAGGGACCCCGGATCGCAGGAGGTCAGTCCGAAAAGGAGCGCCCCGAAGTAGGGCAGGCCGAGATGACCGACCTCGACGTAGAGCGTCTCCCTGACCCTTAGGGGGCGATCTGAGAACACCAGAGTCCTCGAAGACTCAAGGAAGTGGATACACGCTGCAGAGCGGTCAGCTGACAGGGTGACGTCCGGGCCACGGACTGGATGGAAGTGGAGGTCGGTGTCGAGCGGCGAGGGGAGCCCAGCTCGGACCAACCGGGGGGTGGAGAATGGGACGGATGATGATGATGTTATGGAGGAGGAAGATGTGGTACAACAGGGGATCATCTGGCTGTAGTTGTTGAGCTGTAAGGTGTCAGAATCCAAAATGCATTTATTCCCCAGGTACATTTACACGACCGTTAGAAAGTTTGGGGTCACTTAGAAATGTCCTTGTTTTTGAAAAAAAAGCACATTTTTTGTCCAATAAAATAACATCAAATTGATCAGAAATACAGTGTAGACATTGTTAATTTTGTTAATGACAACATTAGTGTCTGTGTTCTTTTGCCCATCTTAATCTTTTCTTTTTATTGGCCATTCTGAGATATGGCTTTTTGTTTGTAACTCTGCCTAGAAGGTCAGCATCCCAGAGTCGCTTCTTCACTGTTGACTTTGAGACTGGACAGAGGAACTCTGCCTAGAAGGTCAGCATCCCAGAGTCGCCTCTTCACTGTTGACGTTGAGACTGGACAGAGGAACTCTGCCTAGAAGGTCAGCATCCCAGAGTCGCCTCTTCACTGTTGACGTTGAGACTGGACAGAGAAACTCTGGCTAGAAGGCCAGCATCCCGGAGTCGCCTCTTCACTGTTGACGTTGAGACTGGACAGAGGAACTCTGGCTAGAAGGCCAGCATCCCGGAGTTGCCTCTTCACTGTTGACGTTGAGACTGGACAGAGGAACTCTGCCTAGAAGGTCAGCATCCCAGAGTCGCCTCTTCACTGTGGACGTTGAGACTGGTGTTTTGCGTGTACTATTTAATGACGCTCCCAGTTGAGGACTTGTGAGGCGTCTGTTTCTCAAACCAGACACTCTAATGTACTTGTCCTCTTGCTCAGTTGTGCACCGGGGCCTCCCACTCCTCTTTCTATTCTGGTTAGAGACAGTTTGTGCTGTTCTGTGAAGGGAGTAGTACACAGCGTTGTACGAGATCTTCAGTTTCTGTGAATTTCTCACACGGAATAGCCTTCATTTCTCAGAACAAGAATAGACATTTAAAATGATAAACTTGGATTAACTAACACAACGTGCCATTGGAACACAGGAGTGATGGTTGCTGATAATGGGCCTCTGTACGCCTATGTAGATATTCCATTAAAATCTGTTGTTTCCAGCTACAATAGTCATTTACAACATTAACAATGTCTACACTGTATTTCTGATCAATTTGATGTTCTTTTAGTGGACAAAAAAAGTGCTTTTCTTTCAAAAACAAGGACATTTCTAAGTGACCTCAAACTTTTGAACGGTAGTGTACTGTACCTGCACCAGGAATTTGACCTGGTGACATGATGCTGCCACAATAATATATATAGACCATAAACACAAATACAGACAGAATATATAGACCATAAACACAAATACAGACAGAATATATAGACCATAAACACAAATACAGACAGAATATATAGACCATAAACACAAATACAGACAGAATATATAGACCATAAACACAAATACAGACAGAATATATAGACCATAAACACAAATACAGACAGAATATATAGACTATAAACACAAATACAGACAGAATATATAGACTATAAACACAAATACAGACAGAATATATAGACCATAAACACAAATACAGACAGAATATATAGACCATAAACACAAATACAGACAGAATATATAGACTATAAACACAAATACAGACAGAATATATAGACCATAAACACAAATACAGACAGAATATATAGACCATAAACACAAATACAGACAGAATATATAGACCATAAACACAAATACAGACAGAATATATAGACCATAAACACAAATACAGACAGAATATATAGACTATAAACACAAATACAGACAGAATATATAGACCATAAACACAAATACAGACAGAATATATAGTAAATTAACACAATATACAGACAGAATATATAGACCATAAACACAAATACAGACAGAATATATAGTAAATTATAGTAAATTAACACAATATACAGACAGAATATATAGACCATAAACACAATATACAGACAGAATATATAGTAAATTAACACAATATACAGACAGAATATATAGACCATAAACACAAATACAGACAGAATATATAGTAAATTAACACAATATACAGACAGAATATATAGTCCATAAACACAAATATACAGACAGAATATATAGACCATAAACACAATATACAGACAGAATATATAGACCATAAACACAATATACAGACAGAATATATAGACCATAAACACAAATACAGACAGAATAAATAGTAAATTAACACAATATACAGACAGAATATATAGTCCATAAACACAAATATACAGACAGAGTATATAGACAAACAACTTACAGAATTTGAGCTGTAGTTCGCAGTGGCCATCTTCGCAGTGGCTTTGTTGTTGAGCTGTAACGTGGCCATCTTCTCGGCGGCCTGGTTGTTCTCTAGCTGGTTGTTGTTGTAGTTTGCGGAGTCGTGGCTGCTCTGAGGGAGGTAGGCACTGAGACGGGCCGCAGACAGACAACTGGAACCGACACTCTCTGCAAACTTGCTCTCTGGGAGGAGAGAGAGCAAGGGGAGAGGGAAAGCAGGGAGAGTGAGAGAGAGGGAGAGGGAGAGAGAGGGGCAGGAGAGAGAGGGGCAGGAGAGCACAGGAGAGAAGAGAGAGGGACAGAGAGAGGGACAGAGAGAGGGAGAGAGGAAGAGGGAGGGAAAGAGAGGGGAAGGAGACAGAGGGGCAGGAGAGACAGAGAGAGAGAGATAGGGGGAGAACAAGATAAGGTAGGTGAGCAGTAGGTTCTATTAAAGAGACTACTCATTCACTAGAAACATCGTTCCTTCTGGAGCAAAGCAGAATAATGATAGTCAAATGTTAAGTCTTTTTGGACTGAAGATAACAAGCCCATAGAGATTGCTTTACGTTACTTTAAATGAAGGAACTCCTATGCAAACATACATTAGAGGGAAAATAGCAGAGGTGAGGGAGATGGTCTGGTATGTTCTGAGAACTATTCCTTATGTAGCCTCAAACCCAGAACCCAGCATAGACCCCAGCCCAGACCCCAGCCCAGACCCCAGCCCAGACCCCAGCCCAGACCCCAGCCCAGAACCCAGCCCAGACCCCAGCCCAGCCCCCAGCCCCCAGCCCAGCCACCAGAACCCAGCCCAGCCCAGACCCCAGCCCAGACCCCAGCCCCCAGCCCCCAGCCCCCAGCCCCCAGCCCAGCCCCCAGTCCAGCCCAGCCCAGCCCAGCCCCCAGCCCCCAGCCCAGCCCAGCCCCCAGTCCAGACCCCAGCCCAGAACCCGGCCCAGCCCAGACCCCAGTCCAGACCCCAGTCCAGACCCCAATCCAGACCCCAGCCCAGCCCCCAGTCCAGCCCAGCCCGCAGCCCAGCCCAGACCCCAGCCCAGACCCCAGCCCAGACCCCAGTCCAGACCCCAATCCAGACCCCAGACCAGAACCCAGCCCAGCCCCCAGCCCAGACCCCAGACCCCAGCCCAGCCACCAGAACCCAGCCCAGCCCAGACCCCAGCCCCCAGCCCCCAGCCCAGCCCCCAGTCCAGCCCAGCCCAGCCCCCAGCCCCCAGCCCAGCCCAGCCCCCAGTCCAGACCCCAGTCCAGACCCCAATCCAGCCCCCAGCCCAGCCCCCAGCCCATCCCAGCCCCCAGTCCAGCCCCCAATCCAGACCCCAGACCAGCCCCCAGCCCAGCCCCCAGCCCAGCCCAGCCCAGTCCAGCCCCCAGTCCAGCCCCCAGTCCAGCCCCCAGCCCCCAGTCCAGCCCCCAGCCCAGCCCCCAGTCCAGACCCCAGCCCAGAACCCAGTCCAGACCCCAGCCCAGAACCCGGCCCAGCCCAGCCCCCAGTCCAGCCCCCAGTCCAGACCCCAATCCAGACCCCAGCCCAGCCCCCAGTCCAGCCCAGCCCGCAGCCCAGCCCAGACCCCAGCCCAGCCCCCAGTCCAGACCCCAATCCAGCCCCTAGCCCAGCCCCCAGCCCAGCCCAGCCCAGTCCAGACCCCAGTCCAGACCCCAGTCCAGACCCCAATCCAGACCCCAGCCCAGCCCCCAGTCCAGCCCAGCCCGCAGCCCAGCCCAGACCCCAGCCCAGCCCCCAGTCCAGCCCCCAATCCAGCCCCCAGCCCAGCCCCCAGCCCAGCCCAGCCCAGTCCAGCCCCCAGCCCAGCCCCCAGACCCCAGCCCAGCCCCCAGAACTCAGCCCAGCCCAGACCCCAGCCCAGACCCCATCCCAGACCCCAGCCCCCAGACCCCAGCCCCCAGCCCAGCCCCCAGTCCAGCCCAGCCCAGCCCCCAGTCCAGCCCAGCCCGCAGCCCAGCCCAGACCCCAGCCCAGCCCCCAATCCAGCCCCCAGTCCAGCCCCCAGTCCAGCCCCCAGCCCAGCCCCCAGTCCAGACCCCAGCCCAGCCCCCAGTCCAGCCCCCAGCCCAGCCCCCAGTCCAGCCCCCAGCCCAGCCCCCAGCCCAGACCCCAGTCCAGACCCCAGCCCAGCCCCCAGACCCCAGTCCAGACCCCAGCCCAGACCCCAGCCCAGAACCCAGCCCAGCCCCCAGCCCCCAGCCCAGCCCCCAGACCCCAGCCCAGCCCCCAGAACCCAGCCCAGCCCAGACCCCAGCCCAGACCCCAGCCCAGCCCCCAGCCCAGCCCCCAGTCCAGCTCAGCCCAGCCCAGCCCAGACCCCAGCCCCCAGCCCAGCCCAGACCCCAGTCCAGACCCCAGTCCAGACCCCAGTCCAGACCCCAATCCAGCCCCCAGCCCAGCCCCCAGCCCAGCCCCCAGTCCAGACCCCAGCCCAGAACCCGGCCCAGCCCAGCCCCCAGTCCAGACCCCAGTCCAGACCCCAATCCAGACCCCAGCCCAGCCCAGCCCCCAGTCCAGCCCAGCCCGCAGCCCAGCCCAGACCCCAGCCCAGCCCCCAGTCCAGCCCCCAATCCAGACCCCAGCCCAGCCCCCAGCCCAGCCCAGTCCAGCCCCCAGTCCAGCCCCCAGTCCAGCCCCCAGCCCAGCCCCCAGTCCAGCCCCCAGCCCAGCCCCCAGTCCAGACCCCAGCCCAGCCCCCAGCCCCCAGCCCAGCCCCCAGCCCAGCCCCCAGCCCAGCCCCCAGTCCAGCCCCCAGCCCAGCCCCCAGTCCAGACCCCAGCCCAGCCCCCAGTCCAGACCCCAGCCCAGCCCCCAGCCCAGCCCAGCCCCCAGTCCAGTCCCCAGCCCAGCCCCCAGTCCAGACCCCAGCCCAGCCCCCAGCCCCCAGTCCAGACCCCAGCCCAGACCCCAGACCCCAGTCCAGACCCCAGCCCAGCCCCCAGCCCAGACCCCAGTCCAGACCCCAGCCCAGCCCCCAGTCCAGCCCCCAGCCCAGCCCCCAGCCCAGCCCCCAGTCCAGCCCCCAGCCCAGCCCCCAGTCCAGCCCCCAGCCCAGACCCCAGCCCCCAGTCCAGTCCAGACCCCAGCCCAGCCCCCAGCCCAGCCCCCAGCCCAGCCCCCAGTCCAGACCCCAGCCTGTCTAGCAGCGTGACACTGCTGAGAAAGATCCTGTATTTCAGTGAACCCAGAATGTTTGTGCTTTGAGCCGCTTAAAGGCTTAAATTATTGAAGCGAAGCTGTCTAATATAACCGTCTCACTCGGCTCCCATCTGCACTGCTGATGTGAGGAAGTAGACTTCATTAGAATTGGAAGCACAGCTGAACTGTCCCAGACATTATCGGGTTTTTTACACAAACTTTCCCAGACATTATCAGTTTATATAACAAACTGTCTTGGGTGAAGGTGACTGTGTGAGGGTGATGACTGTGTCTTGGCTGAAGGTGACTGTGTGAGGGTGATGACTGTGTCTTGGCTGAAGGTGACTGTGTGAGGGTGATGACTGTGTCTTGGCTGAAGGTGACTGTGTGAGGGTGATGACTGTGTCTTGGCTGAAGATGACTGTGTGAGGGTGATGACTGTGTCTTGGCTGAAGTTGACTGTGTGAGGGTGATGACTGTGTCTTGGCTGAAGGTGACTGTGTGAGGGTGATGACTGTGTCTTGGCTGAAGGTGACTGTGTGAGGGTGATGACTGTGTCTTGGCTGAAGGTGACTCTGTGAGGGTGATGACTGTGTCTTGGCTGAAGGTGACTGTGTGAGGGTGATGACTGTGTCTTGGCTGAAGGTGACTCTGTGAGGGTGATGACTGTGTCTTGGCTGAAGGTGACTGTGTGAGGGTGATGACTGTGTCTTGGCTGAAGGTGACTCTGTGAGGGTGATGACTGTGTCTTAGCTGAAGGTGACTGTGTGAGGGTGATGACTGTGTCTGGGCTGAAGGTGACTGTGTGAGGGTGATGACTGTGTCTGGGCTGAAGGTGACTGTGTGAGGGTGATGACTGTGTCTTGGCTGAAGGTGACTGTGAGGGTGATGACTGTGTCTTGGCTGAAGGTGACTGTGTGAGGGTGATGACTGTGTCTGGGCCGAAGGTGACTGTGTGAGGGTGATGACTGTGTCTGGGCTGAAGGTGACTGTGTGAGGGTGATGACTGTGTCTGGGCTGAAGGTGACTGTGTGAGGGTGATGACTGTGTCTTGGCTGAAGGTGACTGTGAGGGTGATGACTGTGTCTTGGCTGAAGGTGACTGTGTGAGGGTGATGACTGTGTCTGGGCCGAAGGTGACTGTGTGAGGGTGATGACTGTGTCTGGGCTGAAGGTGACTGTGTGAGGGTGATGACTGTGTCTGGGCTGAAGGTGACTGTGTGAGGGTGATGACTGTATCTTGGCTGAAGGTGACTGTGTGAGGGTGATGACTGTGTCTTGGCTGAAGGTGACTGTGAGGGTGATGACTGTGTCTTGGCTGAAGGTGACTGTGTGAGGGTGATGACTGTGTCTTTGCTGAAGGTGACTGTGTGAGGGTGATGACTGTGTCTTGGCTGAAGGTGACTGTGTGAGGATGATGACTGTGTCTTGGCTGAAGGTGACTCTGTGAGGGTGATGACTGACTCTGCCGCCCCTAACTTGAAGTATGAGCGAACTACATGACATTTTGTGTGAAGTCACCCAGGTACATTTGGGCAAATCATGAAGTAGACATTTGCCCTCATATGACATTTTTCGTCAAATCTAATAAATATACTTGGACTTTGATTCAGCTTTTCCAGTATTAGTAGACATATTATAAGTTCAACATTTGCTGCAAAACAACCAGTTTTCATAACTTCATAACTCTGAATATTCTTATAATTTTAGTCCAAAAGGAAAAGGCATGCTGTCACAAAAGGTTAGCATCTACATTTTACGACAGATACAGGGTTTTCGGATACTCCCGTTAAGCCCAGCTCATTGGTTATCTAGCTATCTTTGTTTGACCCCGATTGGTGCTTATTTGACAAAGTTAGAGTCGTTCAAGTGAAGACCTCCCGCAACATTGGCGTGCTATGAAGGCGTCGCTCTCTGACCAAATATGGTGTCCTATAGGACATACTACACCTCTAATGATATAGTGAAGTCTGGTTACGTTCTAGGATCTCTGATATGGTGTCCTATAGGATATACTACCCCTCTAATGATATAGTGAAGTCTGGTTACATTCTAGGATCTCTGAGGAATAGATATGAATGTGATTTGGTTGGTTGAAACAACATTTAATGTGAGATTTTCACAGATTCCTTTCTTTGCAAATTTAACGAGTGGAAATACAAAATCGATCGTGCATGCTACATGGACCTTTTTAGGATATGAAAAAGGATTTTATCTAACACAACGACACTTCATGTTATCTCTGGGACCCTTTGGATGATAAATCAGAGCAAGATTTCAGAATGTAAGTACACATTTCACCTTCAGAGGTGAATTTATCAAATTAGCCTATCAGAAGCTTCTAGGGCCATGATATGATTTTCTGGTATTTTCCAAGCTGTTTTTTTATTTAACCTTTATTTAACCCGGCAAGTCAGTTAAGAACAAATTCTTATTTACAATGACGGCCTAGGAACAGTGGGTTAACTGCCTGTTCAGGGGCAGAACGACAGATTTGTACCTTGTCAGCTCGGGGGTTTGAACTTGCAACCTTCCGGTTACTAGTCCAACGCTCTAACCACTAGGCTACCCTACACCTCAATTCTGCCGTTTAAAGGCACAGTCAACTTAGTGTTTGTAAACTTCTGACCCACTGATATTGTGATACAGCTAATTATAAGTGAAATAATCTGTAAAGTCTGTAAACAATTGTTGGGAAAATGACTTGTGTCCTGCACAAAGTAGATGTCCTAACCGACTTGCCAAAACTATAGTTTGTTAGCAAGAAACTTGTGGAGTGGTTGAAAAACGAGTTTTAATGACTCCCAACCTAAGTGTATGTTAAACTTCCGATTTCAACTGTATATGTACCGACATTTGTTGTTTCTCTAAAATCTGTGATCGTGACACAAGGCGCTGCATGATTTACAACTGTCCTGTTGACAGAACGACCTATCCCTAAGAAGAACCCCTAATTAAAAGGCCAACCATTCCCAGCTGAACTGAGCTGTTCCCTTAAGAGGCCAACCATTCACAGCTGAGTTGAGCTGTTCCCTTAAAAGGCCAACCATTCACAGCTGAGTTGAGTTGCTTACTAAGAGGCCAACCATTCCCAGCTGAGTTGAGCTGTTCCCTTAAGGGAGCCACTCAACTCAGCTGGGAATGGTTGGCCTTTTAGGGAACAGCTCAACTCAGCTGTGAATATGTTGTGGTCCTAATGAGGGTAAGTGTTTGGCTACCATTAACTGCCTTTCTCTCTGACTCCTAGGCTTGTTGTTCTACAGTGTAATATCGTGCTGCTACTCTCAGAGTACAACCCTTTGGTTAGGAAGGAATTACTTTGACAAGACTTTGATGCTGTTGTTGGAACCCTAAGACAGAAAAGACTATTTAACAAGGCAGAGACTGACCTAGCAGTGTAACCTCCTGGATGAGGCCATAGATGTCTATGATGGCCCAGAGCGGACATCCTATACTCAGACCACAGTGGAAGAGGATGGGTTCCTCCTCGTTGATACTGTAGAACACACGGCCGTGTCTGTCGGCCCAGAAGGACAGGACGTTGTTGCGGATCGCCAGGCGTTCCGGCAGGGCTTTGGCCCAGTAACCCGGCCGCGTCACCAGGTCCGGACAGGCGTACTTGGGGATGTTGGAGGAGTTGAGCTCGCTTGGGTCCAGACTGGTGAAACCGAACCGCAGAGCACCACTCCAGCCGTTGTGTACACCAGACAGACGCAGACGAACCTGGGAAGGAGTGGGGATTGTAACTCTCTGTGCTTTTGATTTATTTCACCGTTTATTTAACCAGGTAGGCCAGTTGAGAACACCTTTATTTAACCAGGTAGGCTAGTTGAGAACACCTTTATTTAACCAGGTAGGCTAGTTGAGAACACCTTTATTTAACCAGGTAGGCTAGTTGAGAACACCTTTATTTAACCAGGTAGGCCAGTTGAGAACAAGTTCTCATTTACATCTGCGACCTGGCCAAGATAAAGCATAGCAATTCCACACATACAACAACACAGAGTTACACATGGAATAAACAAAACATACAGTCAATAATACAGTAGAACTAAAGAAAACAAAAAAGTCTATATACAGTGAGTGCAAATGAGGTAAGATAAGGGAGTTAAGGCAATAAATAGGCCATGATGGCGAAGTAATTACAATATAGCAATTAAACACTGGAATGGTAGATGTGCAGAAGATGAATGTGCAAGTAGAGATACTGGGGTGCAAAGGAATAAGATAAATAAATACAGTATGGGGATGAGGTAGATAGCCCATCTGTAAACAGCCCATCTATGTACAGGTTTAGTGATCTATGAGCTGCTCTGACAGCTGGTGCTTAAAGCACAGGTTGCAGTGGTGGGTAGTATATGGGACTTTGGTGACAAAACGGATGGCACTGTGATAGACTTCATCCAATTTGCTTAGTAGAGTATTGGAGGCTATTTTATAGATGACATCGCCGAAGTCGAGGATCGGTAGGATGGTCAGTTTTACGAGGGTATGTTTGGCAGCATGAGTGAAGGATGCTTTGTTGCGGTATAGGAAGACAATTCTAGATTTAATTTTGGATTGGAGATGCTTACTGTGAGTCTGGAAGGAGAGTTTACAGTCTAACCAGACACCTAGGTATTTGTAGTTGTCCACGTATTCTAAGTCAGAGCCGTCCAGAGTAGTGATGCTGGATGGGCGGGCAGGTGCGGGCAGTGATCGATTGAATAGCATGCATTTAGTTTTACTTGCATTTAAGAGCAGTTGGAGGCCACGGAAGGAGAGTTGTATGGCATTGAAGCTCGTCTGGAGGGTTGTTAACACAGTGTCCAAAGATGGGCCAGAAGTATACAGAATGGTATCGTCTGCGTAGAGGTGGATCAGAGAATCACCCGCAGCAAGAGCGACATCATTGATGTATACAGAGAAGAGAGTCGGCCCGAGAATTGAACCCTGTGGCACCCCCATAGAGACCGCCAGAGGTCCGGACAATAGGCCCTCCGATTTGACACACTGAACTCTATCAGAGAAGTAGTTGGTGAACCAGGCGAGGCAATCATTTGAGAAACCAAGGCTGTCGAGTCTGCCGATGAGGATGTGGTGATTGACAGAGTCGAAAGCTTTGGCCAGGTCGATGAAGACTGCTGCACAGTAATGTCTCTTATCGATGGCGAGTATGATATCGTTTAGTACCTTGAGCGTGGCTGAGGTGCACCCATGACCAGCTCTGAAACCAGATTGCATAGCGGAGAAGGTACGCTGGGATTCGAAATGGTCGGTAATCTGTTTGATAACTTGGCTTTCGAAGACCTTAGAAAGACAGGGTAGGATAGATATAGCTCTGTAGCAGTTTGGGTCTAGAGTGTCTCCCCCTTTGAAGAGGGGGATGACCGCGGCAGCTTTCCAATCTTTGGGAATCTCAGACGATACGAAAGAGAGGGTCCAGATTGTCTAGCCCGGCTGATTTTTAGGGGTCCAGATTTTGCAGCTTTTTCAGAACATCAGCTATCTGGATTTGGGTGAAGGAGAAATGGTGGGGGCTTTGGCGGGTTGCTGGGGAGGGTGCTGGGCTGTTGACCGGCATAGGAGTAGCCAGGTGGAAAGCATGGCCAGCCGTAGAAAAATTCTCAATTATGGTGGATTTATCGGTGGTAACAGTGTTGCCTAGCCTCAGAGCAGTTGGCAACTGGGAGGAGGTGCTCTTATTCTCCATGGACTTTACAGTGTCCCAGAACTTTTGGAAGTTTGTAAATCAGGATGCACATTTCTGTTTGATAATGCTAGCCTTAGCTTTCCTAACTGCCTGTGTATATTTGTTCCTAATTTCCCTGAAAAGTTGCATATCAAGGGGCTATTCGATGCTAATTCAGAACGCCACAGGATGTTTTTGTGCTGGTCAAGGGCAGACAGGTCTGGAGTGAGCCAAGGGCTATATCTGTTCACATTTCCATTTTTTTTTTATGGAGCATGCTTATTTAAGATGGTGAGCAGGGCACTTTTAAAGAATAACCAGGCATCCTCTACTGATGGGATGAGGTCAATGTAATTTCAGGATACCCGGGCCAGGTTGATTAGAAAGGCCTGCTCGCAGAAGTGTTTTAGGGAGCGTTTGACAGTGATGAGGGGTGGTCGTTTGGTCGCAGACCCATTACGGACCCAGAGAGAGAGATCAAAATGAACAGTGACATGAGAGAGAAAGACAGAGATGTTAGAGATGACAGAGATGTCTCCAGACGGAGATGTCAGAGATGACAGAGATGTCTCCAGACAGAGATGACAGAGATGTATCTAGACAGAGATGACAGAGATGTCTCCAGACAGAGATAATAGAGATGACAGAGATGTCTCCAGACAGAGATGTATCTAGACAGAGATGACAGAGATGTCTCCAGACAGAGATAATAGAGATGACAGAGATGTCTCCAGACAGAGATGATAGAGATGACAGAGATGTCTCCAGATAGAGATGACAGAGATGCAGGGATGACAGAGATGTCTCCAGACAGAGATGACAGAGATGACAGAAATGTCTCCAGACAGAGATGACAGAGATGTCTCCAGACAGAGAGGACAGAGATGTCTCCAGACATAGATGTCAGAGATGACAGAGATGTCTCCAGACATAGATGTCAGAGATGACAGAGATGTCTCCAGACAGAGATGACAGAGATGACAGAGATGTCTCCAGACAGAGATGACAGAGATGTCTCCAGACAGAGATGCTAGAGATGACAGAGATGTCTCCAGACAGAGATGCTAGAGATGACAGAGATGTCTCCAGACAGAGATGTCAGAGATGACAGAGATGTCTCCAGACAGAGCTGTCAGAGATGACAGAGATGTCTCCAGACAGAGATGATAGAGATGACAGAGATGTCTCCAGATAAAGATGACAGAGATGTCTCCAGACAGAGATGATAGAGATGACAGAGATGTCTCCAGACAGAGATGACAGAGATGTCTCCAGACAGAGATGACAGAGATGACAGAAATGTCTCCAGACAGAGATGACAGAGATGTCTCCAGACAGAGATGTCTCCAGACAGAGATGTCAGAGATGACAGAGATGTCTCCAGACAGAGATGACAGAGATGTCTCCAGACAGAGATGACAGAGATGTCTCCAGACAGAGATGATAGAGATGACAGAGATGTCTCCAGATAGAGATGACAGAGATGTCTCCAGATAGAGATGACAGAGATGTCTCCAGACAGAGATGATAGAGATGACAGAGATGTCTCCAGATAGAGATGACAGAGATGTCTCCAGATAGAGATGACAGAGATGTCTCCAGACAGAGATGTCAGAGATGATAGAGACGTCTCCAGACAGAGATGTCAGAGATGACAGAGATGTCTCCAGACAGAGATGACAGAGATGTCTCCAGATAGAGATGATAGAGATGACAGAGATGTCTCCAGATAGAGATGACAGAGGTGTCTCCAGACAGAGATGATAGAGATAACAGAGCTGTCAGGGTTATGGTGTATCCTCTCTTGGGTAGGGGGCAGTATTTTCACCTCTGGATGAAAAGCGTGCCCAAAGTAAACTGCCTGTTACTCAGGCCCAGAAGCTAGGATATTCATATAATTGGTAGATTTGGATAGAAAACACTCTAAACTTTTCTAAATAATGTATGTGAGTATAACAGAACTGATATGGCAGGCGAAACCCCGAGGACAAACCATTCAGGGAAAAACAAATTGAGGTCATAAGATTTTCCAATAGGTTTCTATGGGACATCCTTATTATTAGGAACCAGGTTGCAGTTCCCATGGCTTCCACTAGATGTCAACAGTCTTTAGAAACGCGTCGGATTTTAAAAACTTTGTTTCTATTGAACATGCCATACAAATAAAGGCATTTTAATTAATTATATGAAGAGTGCTTTGGTCCTCCTTTCTTTTTGATGACCAATTCACCCCTTTTACCAAAGAGCACCTTCTGTCTACCAAAATGTACTATTGTTTACCTAGTAGCGCTTCCCTTCCTTTTTCTACTAGTCTTTAGAAATTGTTCGATGTTTTTCTTTTGAGAAGTAGTCCGAGAAGTAGTCCTATTCATTGTAAGTGTCACTCCAGCTGGACTCGACTGTTTTGATGCGCGTGAACTGGAGCGCGCTTCATGTTGTTTTTATTCGGTATTAGAAACAGTTTATTCCCTCATAAGTGTTATCGATTTATTTACGTTTCAGGGTAGCCGCGGTTGGATTAGGAACGTTGTTTGAAATGTTTGGACCAAGTTTAAAGGTTACTTATTAGATACTTTGTAGGTATGTTGGGCGAGTTGAAACCGGTGTATTTCTGAATCAAACGCGCCACATAAATAAAGGACATTATCGAACAAAAGGACCATTTGTGATGTTTCTGGGACTTTTTGGAGTGCCAACAGAAGAAGATCATCAAAGGTAAGGCATTAATTATATCGCTATTTCTGACTTTTGTAGTGCACCTGCCTGGTTGAAATATGTTTTTCATGTGATTGTATACGGGGCGCTGTCCTCAGATAATCGCATGGTGTGCTTTCGCCGTAAAGCCTTTTTGAAATCTGACACAGCAGCTGGTTTAACAAGAAGTTAAGCTTTATTTTGATGTATAACACTTATATTTTCAAGAATGTTAAATATTTGAATTTGGTATTTTGGAATTTCGCGCTCTGCAATTTCATCGGATGTTGTCCAGGTGGGACGCTACCGTCCCAACTGGCCATAAGAAGATATCAGGGTTAGAGTTGGGGAGAGACAGAGAGGGGTCTTACCTTTTCATAGTCTAACAGGTCTTTGGCTAAATGTTAGCGTTGGGGCAGGGATCGGCGACTGGATTTTTTGGGGGGTCCCCAAATGAGTATAATTTAGGAAATTCCCACAAATAACAAAAAGAGATGTGATTTTGTTCTCTCAATGTATGAAAATATAGTTATTTTAAAATAAATCATTATAATTATGTTCCGCCCGCCCGACCATCCACTCCGACAAAAATCGTCCCATGGCTTAATATAGTTGCCTAACCCTGGCCCGAGTTAGGGTGTGTTAGGGTTAGTGTTAGGGTATTTTAGGGTCAGGGTATATCTGGGTCAGGGTATATCAGGATCAGGGTATGTTAGGGTCAGGGTATATTAGGGTCAGGGTATATTAGGGTCAGGGTATGTTAGGGTCAGGGTATGTTAGGGTCAAGGTATGTTAGGGTCAGGGTATATCAGGGTCAGAGTATGTTAGGGTCAGGGTATGTTAGGGTCAGGGTGTGTTAGGGTATTTTAGGGTCAGGGTATGTTAGGGTCAGGGTATATTAGGGTCAGGGTATATTAGGGTCAGGGTATATCAGGGTCAGGGTATATTAGGGTCAGGGTATATTAGGGTAAGGGTATATTAGGGTCAGGGTATGTTAGGGTCAAGGTATGTTAGGGTCAGGGTATATCAGGGTCAGAGTATGTTAGGGTCAGGGTATGTTAGGGTCAGGGTGTGTTATGGTTAGTGTTAGGGTATTTTAGGGTCAGGGTATGTTAGGGTCAGGGTATGTTAGGGTCAGGGTATATTAGGGTCAGGGTATATCAGGGTCAGGGTATATTAGGGTCAGGGTATGTTAGGGTCGGGGTATGTTAGGGTCAGGGTATGTTAGGGTCAGGGTATGTTAGGGTCAGGGTATGTTAGGGTCAGGGTATGTTAGGGTCAGGGTATGTCAGGGTATATCTGGGTCAGGGTATATCTGGGTCAGGGTATATCTGGGTCAGGGTATATCTGGGTCAGGGTATGTTAGGGTCAGGGTATATTAGGGTCAGGGTATGTTAGGGTCAGGGTATGTTAGGGTCAGGGTATGTTAGGGTCAGGGTATGTTAGGGTCAGGGTATATCTGGGTCAGGGTATATCTGGGTCAGGGTATATCTGGGTCAGGGTATATCAGGGTATGTTAGGGTCAGGGTATGTTAGGGTCAGGGTATATCTGGGTCAGGGTATATCTGGGTCAGGGTCTTACCTTCTGATAGAGTCTAACAGGTCGTTGGCTAAAGGTGATTCCGTTGCAGAAGCTGTTCTTCCTGGTAGCTCGTCTCAGCTGACCGTCCAGCCTGATGTTCTTCCCCTTGGCCTGAGGGTGGAACCTGGGCGACTCCAGACTGAGGATCACTGGGGGGGCCGACGTCCGCCTCTCTACTACCGAACCCCCGCCACCTCCTCCCCCACCGGTGTCACCGTGCAGAGTGAAGAACTGCCTGCTCACCACAGGGTCGGACTGTAGAGTCACATCTTCTGGGAGGAGGCAATAACAGAATAAGAAGAGAGGATAAGGATTGGTTCATTGGTTAATGGTTACCGGATGATCCTTGAGTCGACCAGCCCATAACCCATTTACAGTATACAGCCTGTAACCCATATACAGTATACAGCCTGTAACTCATATACAGCCTGTAACCCATATACAGCCTGTAACCCATATACAGCCTGTAACCCATATACAGCCTGTAACCCATATACAGTATACAGCCTGTAACCCATATACAGTATACAGCCTGTAACCCATATACAGCCTGTAACCCGTATACAGCCTGTAACCCATATACAGCCTGTAACCCATATACAGCCTGTAACCCATATACAGTATACAGCCTGTAACCCATATACAGCCTGTAACCCATATACAGCCTGTAACCCATATACAGTATACAGCCTGTAACCCATATACAGTATACAGCCTGTAACCCATATACAGCCTGTAACCCATATACAGTATACAGCCTGTAACCCATATACAGCCTGTAACCCATATACAGTATACAGCCTGTAACCCATATACAATATATAGCCTGTAACCCATATACAGCCTGTAACCCATATACAGTATACAGCCTGTAACCCATATACAGCCCGTAACCCATATACAGCCTGTAACCCATATACAGTATACAGCCTGTAACCCATATACAATATATAGCCTGTAACCCATATACAGTATACAGCCTGTAACCCATATACAGCCTGT
This sequence comes from Oncorhynchus kisutch, assembly GCF_002021735.2. NCBI lineage: Eukaryota > Metazoa > Chordata > Actinopteri > Salmoniformes > Salmonidae > Oncorhynchus > Oncorhynchus kisutch. The sequence continues at coordinate 63,553,011 of NC_034192.2, forward strand.
AACCCATATACAATATATAGCCTGTATCCCATATACAGTATACAGCCTGTAACCCATATACAGCCTGTAACCCATATACAATATACAGCCTGTAACCCATATACAGCCTGTAACCCATATACAGTATACAGCCTGTAACCCATATACAGCCTGTAACCCATATACAGTATACAGCCTGTAACCCATATACAGCCTGTAACCCATATACAGTATACAGCCTGTAACCCATATACAGTATACAGCCTGTAACCCATATACAGCCTGTAACCCATATACAGCCTGTAACCCATATACAATATATAGCCTGTAACCCATATACAGTATACAGCCTGTAACCCATATACAGCCTGTAACCCATATACAGTATACAGCCTGTAACCCATATACAGTATACAGCCTGTAACCCATATACAGCCTGTAACCCATATACCCATATACAATATACAGCCTGTAACCCATATACAGCCTGTAACCCATATACAGTATACAGCCTGTAACCCATATACAGCCTGTAACCCATATACAGTATACAGCCTGTAACCCATATACAGCCTGTAACCCATATACAGTATACAGCCTGTAACCCATATACAGTATACAGCCTGTAACCCATATACAGCCTGTAACCCATATACAGCCTGTAACCCATATACAGTATACAGCCTGTAACCCATATACAGCCTGTAACCCATATACAGTATACAGCCTGTAACCCATATACAGTATACAGCCTGTAACCCATATACAGCCTGTAACCCATATACAGCCTGTAACCCATATACAATATACAGCCTGTAACCCATATACAGCCTGTAACCCATATACAGTATACAGCCTGTAACCCATATACAGCCTGTAACCCATATACAGTATACAGCCTGTAACCCATATACAGCCTGTAACCCATATACAGTATACAGCCTGTAACCCATATACAGTATACAGCCTGTAACCCATATACAGCCTGTAACCCATATACAGCCTGTAACCCATATACAATATATAGCCTGTAACCCATATACAGTATACAGCCTGTAACCCATATACAGCCTGTAACCCATATACAGTATACAGCCTGTAACCCATATACAGCCTGTAACCCATATACAGTATACAGCCTGTAACCCATATACAGCCTGTAACCCATATACAGCCTGTAACCCATATACAGCCTGTAACCCATATACAGTATACAGCCTGTAACCCATATACATCCTGTAACCCATATACAGTATACAGCCTGTAACCCATATACAGCCTGTAACCCATATACAATATATAGCCTGTAACCCATATACAGCCTGTAACCCATATACAGCCTGTAACCCATATACATCCTGTAACCCATATACAGCCTGTAACCCATATACAATATACAGCCTGTAACCCATATACAGCCTGTAACCCATATACAGCCTGTAACCCATATACAATATACAGCCTGTAACCCATATACAGCCTGTAACCCATATACAGCCTGTAACCCATATACAGCCTGTAACCCATATACAGTATACAGCCTGTAACCCATATACAGCCTGTAACCCATATACAATATACAGCCTGTAACCCATATACAGCCTGTAACCCATATACAGTATACAGCCTGTAACCCATATACAATATACAGCCTGTAACTCATATACAGCATATAGCCTGTAACCCATATACAGCCTGTAACCCGTATACAGCCTGTAACCCGTATACAGCCTGTAACCCATATACAGCCTGTAACTCATATACAGCCTGTAACTCATATACAGCCTGTAACCCATATACAGCCTGTAACCCATATACAGCCTGTAACCCATATACAGCCTGTAACCCATATACAGCCTGTAACTCATATACAGCCTGTAACCCATATACAGCCTGTAACCCATGTACAATATACAGCCTGTAACCCATATACAGCCTGTAACCCATATACAGTATACAGCCTGTAACTCATAAACAGCCTGTAAGATGGAGGATAAGAGGACGCAGATCGGTCTGCCTTCTGAAAATCCGTAGGCGAGCAAGTAAACTCCCACTGCCTTCATTTCGACTTGCTAACATGCAGTCATTGGAAAATAAAATGTATGACCTACGATTACGATTATCCTACCAACTGGCCACTAAAAACTGTAAAATCTTATGTTATGTTTCCCCGAGTCGTTATGTTTCCCCGAGTCGTGGCTGAACGACGACACGGATAATATATAGCTGGAGGGATTTTCCATGCACTGGCAGAACAGAGAAGCTACGTCCGGTAAGATGAGGAGTTGGGGTGTCTGTCATTTTGTCAATAACAGCTGGTGCCCGATGTGTAATATTAAAGAAGTCTTGAGGTATTGCTCGCCTAAGGTACCTTATGATAAGCTGTAGACCACACTATCTACCAAGAGAGTAGCCGTCTATTTACCACCACAAACCGCTGCTGGCACTAAGACCACACTCAATTCTATCCTCCTGATTCCTGCTTACAAGCAAAAACTAAAGCAGGAAGTACCAGTGACTCACTCAATACGGAAGTGGTCAGATGACACAGTTACTAGGCTACAGGACGGTTTTGCAGCACAGACTGGAATATGTTCCGGGATTCATCCAATGGCATTGAGGAGGATATCACCTCAGTCCCCGGCTTCATCAATAAGTGCATTGACGACATTGTCTTCACAGTGACCGTACGTACATATCCCAACCAGAAGCCATGGATTACAGGGAACATCCGCATCAAGCTAAAGGCTAGAGCTGACGCTTTCAAGGAGCGGGACACTAATCCGGACGCCTATGAGAAATCCTGCTGTGCCCTCAGACAAACCATCAAAAAAGCAAAGCGTCAATACAGGATCAAGATTGAATCCTACTACACCGGCTCTGACGCTTGTCGGATGTGGCAGGGCTTGAAAACTATTACGGACTACAAAGGGAAACCCAGACGTGAGCTGCCCAGTGACGAGGCAAACAACACTGAGGCAAACAACACTGAAGCATGCGCGAGAGCTGTTCTGGATGGCTGTGCCTCGAAGTGAGCAGTTTAAAACTGCATTGTTGGTTAAGGGCTTGTAAGTAAGCATTTCACTGTAAGGACTACACCTGTTGTATTCGGCGCATGTGACAAATAACATTTGATTTGATTTGAAGCCGGCTGGTCGTTCGTTCTATCGGTTCGGTTGTCAGAGACGCGACCCAGGCGTTAAGTCTTTTTGTTCTGTATCTATGTACACGACCCAGTCATTTATTCTAAATGTTCTATTGCCGTACTGGCTGGCAACGTTCTTATCCCTTGCTTGCTAGCTAACCAACTACTGCTAACTTACAGCCACGTCAAACAGTGCAGCAAGAATATCAACAGTAAGGTGTTTAAGCTGTTTTCAAGTGACATTTATTTGGATACATGCATAACAATGAGCTAATGAGGTGTGATTTCACCTGGCTTAGAAAATGTATTTTTTTCATCAGGACAGTGTTGTTCAGAGGAGCTAGCCAACAACACAGCCAGCCAGATGGAGATCAAATCTGAATATTGAAACAATGTTGCAAATGTCAAAGAGACACAGCAAGGTTTATACAAATCTCCTCTGTTGAAAACAAAATGTTTGTCTAAAAGAAATATGAGATAATGTCCAGATGTTTTTTATAGTGGAGATCAAGTTTATAAATTGCCTGGCTGGGCTGATGAGACAGTGGATTGCGCAGTCAGATGGAACAGAGTAAATATACTTTTTTAACGTGGTGTGGCTTATGCTTCATTCTCCAGCATGGTGAATGCTTGACTGCTTACCACAATACCTTGTTCTGGTCACTAGACCCTTTTGAGGGAAATCGATGTCAGGTATGGTTGGGTATTGGTCAGGTTTGGTCAGGTACGAGAATTTGAGGTAATTCCCAAACATAGTATCAAGTGACGATTTTAACATGTACATTTTGGTGGTGCAAAATTTGTATTGTTTTTTTATTATGCATGCCATCAACGCCACTGCACTACACTACACAGCACTACACTACACTACACTACACAGCACTACACTACACTACACTACACAGCACTACACTACACTACACTACACTACACTACACTACACTACACTACACTACACTGCACTACACTGCACTACACTACACTACACTACACAGCACTACACTACACTACACTACACTACACTGCACTACACTACACTACACTACACTACACTACACTACACTACACTACACAGCACTACACTACACAGCACTACACTACACTACACTACACTACACTACACTACACTACACTACACTACACTACACTACACTACACAGCACTACACTACACTACACTACACTACACTACACTGCACTACACTACACTACACTACACAGCACTACACTACACTACACTACACTACACTACACTACACTACACTACACTACACAGCACTACACTACACTACACAGCACTACACTACACTACACTACACTACACTACACTGCACTGCACTACACTACACTACACTACACTACACTACACTACACTACACTGCACTGCACTGCACTGCACTGCACTACACTACACTACACTACACTACACTACACTACACTGCACTACACTACACTGACAGAATAGGTAGAATTACATTTTTACTTTCAAACGCTCCCATTTCAGGGCTAGCTTCCATCTAAACAATTACTACACTACACAACACTACACTACACTACACAACACTACACTACACTACACTACACTACACAACACTACACTACACTACACTACACTACACTACACTACACTACACAACACTACACTACACAACACTACACAACACTACACAACACTACACTACACAACCCTACACTAAACAGTACATTAATGGCACTATAACGGTGCCAGACGGTGCCCACAAACTGTTAGGGTCTACATAAAGCTGTCCCAAAAGGAGAGTCCCAACACCAGAGTCCCAACACCTTACCACTGTTACACCTGGCTATCAAAGGAGCCTTGTCTGGCAGTGAAACAATTAATTCAGCCTCATGTACTGTCTTTTAAATAAACATAGCTGATATGGCTGACTTGCTTAAACAAATGTGGTTTCTACTGACAATTGAGATGTGCAAACTATGGCATAAGGGAGCGATTAGCGGACTAGAGGCAATCCGTAATTTTGGCTAAGACATCAATGAGCAAGTCGACGACGGACTTAATCAATATAACTCTTTGTTCAGCACTTTTGAAATGTACAGCGACAGAATTCAGATCATGGGCCATTCTTACACTACTCTCCCTGTACACCAAGTCAGAAACGTAGGATAAATAAAGGGGGCATATAAGCACACAATGAAAACTTTTACATTATTCGGTGATTACATTTCTCTAAAACAGGCTATAGGCTACATGCGCATCACCCAGTCAGAACAGTAGGTTGTAATAAGGGGGAAAGGGACCACATTATTAGGGTGAGGCACATTGGCTACTAACAGCTTCCTACACAACATACACTTAGTATTACTTTCTTAGCTACAGTATACATACGCTTTGTCATCAAAGTCTGGCATTTTGTGGTTTTATGGTGCTTTCGAGATAACTGGGAACTCGAAGAAAAACAAGGATGAAAAATTTGCACAATTGGCCCAGCGTTATCTGGAGTAGGTCATCATTGTAAATAAGAATTTGTATAATCTATCATTTATCTTCATTATTTCTCTTCATATGACAAGGATTGAAAAGGATTAGCCAGTATATCGTCAAATTGATCATAATGATGACTGCTAGCTGAGATTTTAAAGTATGATGTTGACATGATTGGTCCAATCAAAGCTACTGTAGATATAACATGATTTTTTTTATTTTTATCTGTGGCCAATGACCTTGAGCCTTCTTGGATGGCCACTTCTAATGTAACTCTATAGCAGCACCCAAGGGACTTGAATTTTTGAGCTCTCCCCTTAGATTTAGCAGAAAGGGAGAGACTATAGACTGGTATCATCAGGAGGGTAGAGACTATAGACTTGTATCATCAGGAGGGTGGAGACTATAGACTGGTATCATCAGGACGGTAGAGACTATAGACTTGTATCATCAGGAGAGAGGAGGGTAGAGTCTATAGACTGGTATCATCAGGAGGGTAGAGTCTATAGACTGGTATCATCAGGAGGGTAGAGACTATAGACTGGTATCATCAGGAGGGTAGAGACAATAGACTGGTATCATCAGGAGGGTAGAGACAATAGACTGGTATCATCAGGAGGGTAGAGACAATAGACTCGTATCATCAGGAGGGTACAGACAATAGACTGGTATCATCAGGAGGGTAGAGACTATAGACTGGTATCATCAGGAGGGTAGAGACAATAGACTGGTATCATTAGGAGGGTAGAGACTATAGACTGTTATCATCAGGAAGGTAGAGACAATAGACTGGTATCATCAGGAGGGTAGAGACAATAGACTGGTATCATCAGGAGGGTAGAGACTATAGACTGGTATCATCAGGAGGGTAGAGACTATAGACTGGTATCATCAGTCTGAGTTAAGTATAATTTAACATTAGCGAATCACACGAATGCGAGGCGTGGCTTCAAATGGATACATGACAAGTCGGGGGCGGGTTAACGGAAGGTGCTGTTGGAGATGATTGGTAGATGAAGCCGATTAAGACAATGCCTACGCGGTGAGGTCTTTCTATTTGCTAACGAAGGTCAAGTTTGACACGTCGGTCCACCAGACTCTTCTGGACAGAAGTGTCTGGGAACGAGATGAGTTATTGACAGTTACACTTCTGTTTTTCACATGCCAAGTATCTGTCTGACTGACTGTCGACATGGTGAGGTCTGATCCACTGTCAGCTGATATGAGTATGGGTGCAAACTGATAGAGTAGGAGGAGGTGTGTGTTTGTGTGTGTGTGTGTGGGTGTGTGTGTTTGTGTGTGTGTGTGTGTGTGTGTGTGTGCATGTGCGTGTGCGTGTGCGTGTTAGGGTAAATCACTGGTTCACCTCTACGAACCTGGGCTGATCTAAAAGGAAACAATGGTTAGAAAACCACAGCTAGCTTTGCAAACTAATCTTCCATGGCTAAACTACAAGGCAACGAGCTAGCGTTACTGTGGACTACATGAGCTGGGAAAGTAACACGGCTTAAAATGTTTAGAGCAATAAGATCAGATGAATAACAGCTGTTATTACAATGTCATTACATTCAGATATATATTAATAAATAATCTACGACATTAAAACATATTGGAAAAAGTGCCTAAAAATAAATACTAAATATAACCGGAAACACAAGATTGAACTCCTATTGAATTCATCTGATACATCTCGGGGATTCTCTGTTTACTCCCACACATTGGAGATCAAGTCAAATAAAAAATAGATTTAACCATACAAAAATACAATGTAAATAAATAAATTACAAGTTAGAGACTTAGAAAAACTAGGTTTAGTCTAAGACATCTTCGAGAATCACGCGCTCTCGTCTTTCCCGCGCACCGGAGAGCTGCACGCCTGCCGTCGGTCGTCAGCGGTGCTGCGCAGCTCGAGCTGCCCACTTCAGTTCTCCGTGAACCGTCTTTATCAACACCGCATAAAGGCGGTATTGCTAAGTGCTCTCAATTATTAAATAGTGACGGAGAGCTGTGTGAACATTCCTTATTATGCTGTTAGGATTATTAAAATCAGAAGGTGTTAGATCTTACCTAAAGGTTTATGTGTTGTGTTGCCCATTATATCCACTGATGCGTCTCACTGGTTGACAAGTGAATTCTGAATGCAATATCTCTTTGTCCATCCATTTATGTATGTCCAATATGGTGTGTCAAAGAGCTACTTATTTGCCTTTTAGTCTAGGTATTTCTGAACCACTTGAACAGCGCTGAGTCTCCTTAAAGAAGCATGGACATTCTCTGTAATGTTATCTCTGCAAGAAATGTGACGATCAGGCAGGCTGCTCTCTCTACCTCTCTCTCTCTCTCTCTCTCTCTCTCTCTCTCTCTAAACAGCAGTGCTATCTGGCGCACTGTGCCTCCCCCTCCTCTCTTCAGTATCCTCTCTCTATCTTCCCCATGACTTTAAAGAAACAGTAAGCTTCGCTGGTGCTCCTCTCCCAGGCAGTTACAGAATCTAAGGCACGGTGGACTAGACTCAGCTAGTTACTCTGCTGCTCTGAGTCGAATTGACTATCCATGGGCTACAAGACACACAACAGCACTACTGTCTAACGGGAATGATTGGATCAACTCACTCCGAGGTCAACTCAGGACCATTCCATTCAATAATCTCTGTCACAATTATACATCATCAGTTTAATATCAAATAACGGAGTTGAGACATTTCCCTCCTATGGAGAAATTGGACGACAGTTATTAGAACATTACCTAAACTCATTATTCAGCTTTCATCATGAAGTTCCATCTGCTTTGGTGGAGTTTTATGAAGGTCAATACCATTCCCATCCGTCTCTGTCTCTACACAACATCAAATACATGCTTTTAATAAAGGCACTGAGTTCAGAGACACACCTAGGCCAGCCACTATATACAGTGGGCTCCCAAATGATTGACCCCATTGATAAAGATCAACAAAAATGACTGTATAAAATAAATAATTTAAATATTGAACTATATGGGTAAATTATACTAATTCTAATACAGTCACTCAGAGAAAGAGATTTTGTTTAACAAGTAATACTTTTTAATACTGATTACCAACCCTGTTTTCAATACCTTTCAATATCTCGCCTCTCGGGAACAATGGCACTGAGCCTTATCAATATCTCACCTCTCGAGGACAATGGCACTGAACCTTATCAATATCTCGCCTCTCGGGAACAATGGCACTGAGCCTTATCAATATCTCACCTCTCGGGAACAATGGCACTGAGCCTTATCAATATCTCACCTCTCGAGGACAATGGCACTGAACCTTATCAATATCTCGCCTCTCGGGAACAATGGCACTGAGCCTTATCAATATCTCACCTCTCGAGGACAATGGCACTGAGCCTTATCAACATCACCTCTCGAGGTCAACAGCACTGAGCCTTATCAATATCTCACCTCTCGAGGACAACAGCACTGAGCCTTATCAATATCACCTCTCGAGGTCAACAGCACTGAGCCTTATCAATATCACCTCTCGAGGTCAACAGCACTGAGCCTTATCAATATCTCACCTCTCGAGGACAATGGCACTGAGCCTTATCAATATCTCACCTCTCGGGAACAATGGCACTGAGCCTTATCAACATCACCTCTCGAGGTCAACAGCACTGAGCCTTATCAATATCTCACCTCTCGAGGACAACAGCACTGAGCCTTATCAATATCACCTCTCGAGGTCAACAGCACTGAGCCTTATCAATATCACCTCTCGAGGTCAACAGCACTGAGCCTTATCAATATCTCACCTCTCGAGGACAACAGCACTGAGCCTTATCAATATCAATATCAACACATTGGGAGGAATCTTAACCCGTTCCTCTTTACAGAATCTTTCCAGGTCGTTGATATTCTTCATCTGGTCTTATTGACTACCCTCTTCAATTCAAACCACAGTGTTTCAAATGGGGTTTAAGTCAGCAGACTGAAATGGCCATTGCAACATGCTGATTAAAGGCCCAGTGCTGTCAAAAATATGATTGTGAATGCTTTACATACATTCTCACGGTATGAGGTTGGATAAATACTGTGAAATTGTGAAAATTATGATAATTCCCTTTAAGTGTAAGAGCTGTTTGAAAGGACCGGCTGAGATTTCAGCCTGTTTTGGTGGGATGGAGTTTTGATCTGCCTGGTGACATCATCAAAATGAGCTAATGGACCAATAAGAAAGGTAGTTGAACCTAGACTGTAGACTGAGCAGTGGTGGGTTTGGCATTGAACTTAGAAGGGGGTTTCTACAACCTAGACGGTTGTAAACCTCTCAACAACATTAAAATGATTAAATCATAGGTTTGTTCACGGTCGCATGACGTGATCTTCCTGTCTGGGAGACCTCTCATTTCCTCTACCTCCTCACCATTCTGCTAGCTCCCTCCCACTAAGGAAAAAGGCCCCTCTCTCCTCACCCTAACTCTAACCCCCCTACCCCAATAAGGGGAAATCCCCCGCCCTCCTCACCCCTCCTCACCCCTCCTCAACCTAACTCTAACACCCTATCAAGGAGAAAGCCCCCTCTCTCCTCACCCTAACCCTACCACCCGAAAGGGAAAGCCCCCTCTCTCCTCACTCTAACCCCCCAATAAGGGGAAAGCCCCCTCTCTCCTCACCCTAACCCCCCAATAAGGGGAAAGCCCCCTCTCTCCTCACCCTAACCCCCCAATAAGGGAAAGCCCCCTCTCTCCTCACCCTACCACCCGAAAAGGGAAAGCCCCCTCTCTCCTCACCCTAACCCCCCAATAAGGGAAAGCCCCCTCTCTCCTCACCCTAACCCCCCAATAAGGGAAAGCCCCCTCTCTCCTCACCCTACCACCCGAAAAGGGAAAGCCCCCTCTCTCCTCACCCTAACCCCCCAATAAGGGAAAGCCCCCTCTCTCCTCACCCTAACCCCCCAATAAGGGAAAGCCCCCTCTCTCCTCACCCTAACCCCCCAATAAGGGAAAGCCCCCTCTCTCCTCACCCTAACCCCCCAATAAGGGAAAGCCCCCTCTCTCCTCACCCTAACCTCCCAATAAGGGGAAAGCCCCCTCTCTCCTCACACTAACCCCCCAATAAGGGAAAGCCCCCTCTCTCCTCACACTAACCCCTCCCCCCAATAAGGGGAAAGCCACTGCCCTCCTCACCCCTCCTCACACTAACCCTACCCCTAAATAAGAGAAAGCCCCCTCTCTCCTCACCCTAACTCTAACACCCCAATAAGGGGAAAGCCCCCTCTCTCCTCACTCTAACCCCCTAATAAGGGGAAAGCCCCCTCTCTCCTCACTCTAACACCCCAATAAGGGGAAAGCCCCCTCTCTCCTCACCCTAACACCCCAATAAGGGGAAAGCCCCCTCTCTCCCCACCCTAACTCTAACACCCCAATAAGGGGAAAGCCCCCTCTCTCCTCACCCTAACACCCCAATAAGGGGAAAGCCCCCTCTCTCCTCACCCTAACACCCCAATAAGGGGAAAGCCCCCTCTCTCCTCACCCTAACACCCCAATAAGGGGAAAGCCCCCTCTCTCCTCACTCTAACACCCCAATAAGGGGAAAGCCCCCTCTCTCCTCACCCTAACACCCCAATAAGGGGAAAGCCCCCTCTCTCCTCACCCTAACACCCCAATAAGGGGAAAGCCCCCTCTCTCCTCACCCTAACACCCCAATAAGGGGAAAGCCCCCTCTCTCCTCACCCTAACACCCCCATAAGGGGAAAGCCCCCTCTCTCCTCACTCTAACACCCCAATAAGGGGAAAGCCCCCTCTAGGTATCAGTCTAGGTATCGGTAACTGACTAGGTATCAGTCTAGGTATCAGTAACTGACTAGGTATCAGTCTAGGTATCAGTAACTGACTAGGTATCAGTCTAGGTATCAGTAACTGACTAGGTATCAGTCTAGGTATCAGTAACTGACTAGGTACCCATAACTGACTAGGTATCAGTCTAGGTACCCATAACTGACTAGGTATCAGTAACTGACTAGGTATCAGTAACTGACTAGTTATCAGTCTAGGTACCCATAACTGACTAGGTATCAGTAACTGACTAGGTATCAGTAACTGACTAGTTATCAGTAATTGACTAGGTATCAGTAACTGACTAGGTATCAGTAACTGACTAGGTATCAGTAACTAACTAGGTATCAGTCTAGGTACCCATAACTGACTAGGTATCAGTAACTGACTAGTTATCAGTAATTGACTAGGTATCAGTAACTGACTAGGTATCAGTAACTGACTAGGTATCAGTAATTGACTAGGTATCAGTAACTGACTAGGTATCAGTATCAGTCCAGGTATCAGTAACTGACTAGGTATCAGTAATTGACTACGTACCAGTAACTGACTAGGTATCAGTAACTGACTAGGTATCAGTAACAGACTATGTATCAGTAATTGACTAGGTATCAGTAACTGACTAGGTATCAGTATCAGTCCAGGTATCAGTAACTGACTAGGTATCAGTAATTGACTACGTACCAGTAACTGACTAGGTATCAGTAACTGACTAGGTATCAGTAACAGACTATGTATCAGTAATTGACTAGGTAACAGTAACTGACTAGGTACCCATAACTGACTAGGTATCAGTAACTGACTAGGTATCAGTAACTGACTAGGTATCAGTAACTGACTAGTTATCAGTCTAGGTACCCATAACTGACTAGGTATCAGTAACTGACTAGGTATCAGTAACTGACTAGTTATCAGTAATTGACTAGGTATCAGTAACTGACTAGGTATCAGTAATTGACTAGGTATCAGTAACTGACTAGGTATCAGTATCAGTCCAGGTATCAGTAACTGACTAGGTATCAGTAATTGACTAGGTACCAGTAACTGACTAGGTATCAGTAACTGACTAGGTATCAGTAACAGACTATGTATCAGTAATTGACTAGGTAACAGTAACTGACTAGGTACCCATAACTGACTAGATATCAGTAACTGACTAGGTATCAGTAACTGACTAGGTATCAGTAACTGACTAGGTACCCATAACTGACTAGGTATCAGTAACTGACTAGGTATCAGTAACTGACTAGGTATCAGTAACTGACTAGGTACCAGTAACTGACTAGGTATCAGTAACTGACTAGGTATCAGTAACTGACTAGGTATCAGTCTAGGTACCCATAACTGACTAGGTACCCATAACGGACTAAGTATCAGTAACTGACATGTTATCAGTGACTGACTAGGTATCAGTAACTGACTAGGTACCCATAACTGACTAGGTATCAGTGACTGACTAGGTATCAGTAACTGACTAGGTATCAGTAATTGACTAGGTATCAGTAACTGACTAGGTATCAGTAACTGACTAGGTATCAGTCTAGGTATCAGTAACTGACTAGGTATCAGTAATTGACTAGGTATCAGTAACTGACTAGGTATCAGTAACAGACTAGGTATCAGTAATTGACTAGGTATCAGTAACAGACTAGGTATCAGTAATTGACTAGGTATCAGTAATTGACTAGGTATCAGTAACTGACTAGGTATCAGTAACTGACTTGGTATCAGTAATTGACTAGGTATCAGTAACAGACTAGGTATCAGTAATTGACTAGGTATCAGTAACTGACTAGGTATCAGTCTAGGTATCAGTAATTGACTAGGTATCAGTAACTGACTAGGTATCAGTCTAGGTACCCATAATTGACTAGGTATCAGTAATTGACTAGGTATCAGTAACAGACTAGGTATCAGTAACTGACTAGGTACCCATAACGGACTAGGTACCCATAACTGACTAGGTATCAGTAATTGACTAGGTATCAGTAACTGACTAGGTATCAGTAACTGACTTGGTATCAGTAATTGACTAGGTATCAGTAACAGACTAGGTATCAGTAATTGACTAGGTATCAGTAACTGACTAGGTATCAGTCTAGGTATCAGTAATTGACTAGGTATCAGTAACTGACTAGGTATCAGTCTAGGTACCCATAATTGACTAGGTATCAGTAATTGACTAGGTATCAGTAACAGACTAGGTATCAGTAACTGACTAGGTACCCATAACGGACTAGGTACCCATAACTGACTAGGTATCAGTAATTGACTAGGTATCAGTAACTGACTAGGTATCAGTAACAGACTAGGTATCAGTAACTGACTAGGTATCAGTAACTGACTAGGTATCAGTAACTGACCAGGTATCAGTAACTGATACACTAAAAATTAGTGGTGGGTTTGGACTAGGTATCAGTCTAGGTATCAGTAATTGACTAGGTATCAGTAATTGACTAGGTATCAGTAACTGACTAGGTATCAGTAACAGACTAGGTATCAGTAATTGACTAGGTATCAGTAACAGACTAGGTATCAATAACTGACTAGGTATCAGTAACTGACTAGGTATCAGTAATTGACTAGGTATCAGTAACTGACTAGGTATCAGTAACTGACTTGGTATCAGTAATTGACTAGGTATCAGTAACAGACTAGGTATCAGTAATTGACTAGGTATCAGTAACTGACTAGGTATCAGTCTAGGTACCCATAATTGACTAGGTATCAGTAATTGACTAGGTATCAGTAACAGACTAGGTATCAGTAACTGACTAGGTACCCATAACGGACTAGGTACCCATAACTGACTAGGTATCAGTAATTGACTAGGTATCAGTAACTGACTAGGTATCAGTAACAGACTAGGTATCAGTAACTGACTAGGTATCAGTAACTGACTAGGTATCAGTAACTGACTAGGTATCAGTAACTGACTAGGTATCAGTAACTGACCAGGTATCAGTAACTGATACACTACAAATTAGTGGTGGGTTTGTCTTGCTGCTGTGTACTTTTGAAAGTGTCTAAGCCATATGAGGAAATCCCCCCCCCCACACACACCCGTCCTCTGCCCCCCTCTTCCCGTGTTCCTCCCTCCTCTCATTACCTTGACTGTTGGGCTCCTCTCAAGCTGTTTCCTGTCTCCTGGACCACAGTGCTCTCTGAGGAGTCCGCTGGGTTGGAGGCCTGGAGGGCTAGTTAGTACCACATGGTCTGGGCCTGCAGTATTATATAGCTGCAGAGCTACGGGGCGGAGTATTCTATACTGTTCTCTGAGGGTACAGGGGTTTAGTGCACAGCCTGGGTTGGAGGGCTGGCTTTCCCAGACCCAGGGATGGGTCTCAAGGAGCAGCTGTGATGGGAAGTCCAGCCTGGTCCCGGAATCCAGGTGCTTTTTTTTGTATTAGGAGCCGCAAGTTGGGCAATAGGTTACCACACAGGACCCTCCTGGAATAGGTTACCACACAGGACCCTCCTGGAATAGGTTACCACACAGGACCCTCCTGGAATAGGTTACCACACAGGACCCTCCTGGAATAGGTTACCACACAGGACCCTCCTGGAATAGGTTACCACACAGGACCCTTCTGGAATAGGTTACCACACAGGACCCTCCTGGAATAGGTTACCACACAGGACCCTCCTGGAAGCAGCAGCGTGTGACAAAGACTCTCTGATCACTTAGCAGTTGAAGTGAAGCGGAATGGAAAATGTTTGGATATGGGGCGAAGTGACATTCCTCCCACTCGGAGAGACACAGACACGCAGACACACACATACACGTAGTGCCACCATGTCGGAGAGGGATTTCAACACAGGAAGTGAGTCTAAGTGAGCCAATGACGGAGGTCTCAATCAAGCCCTGTACTCAACACAAAGGAAATACAACAGCTCAGCGCCACCCTGCACACCGTGGGTGTCATGTTGTCACCGGTTGGAACAGCCTAGTACTTTTACTCATCTACTCAATCACATTATTACATTAAGAAATTAAAGCCTAATAACACGCAGGTTGGTTCTTGTCCCCCAAAATAACTTTACTATTTGTTAAGATCAATCTTTTGAGAAATATGAAGGGAATTTTGTCAGTATTGTTCAAGAATAGATCTTCTACTACTCCATTTGAAAATGATTTGTAAGTACTTCTCTATTTAAAAAGGATTTTGTAAATACTTCTCTATTTAATGGGGAATTTATGAGTACTTCTCCATTTGTAAGTACTTCTCTATTTGTGAGTACTTCTCTATTTAAAAGGGATTTTGTGAGTACTTCTCTATTTAAAAGGGATTTTATAAGTACTTCTCCATTTGTAAGTACTTCTCTATTAAAAAGGGATTTTGTGAGTACTTCTCTATTAAAAAGGGATTTTGTGAGTACTTCTCTATTTAAAGGGGATTTTGTGAGTACTTCTCTATTTAAAGGGGATTTTGTGAGTACTTCTCCATTTGTCAGGGATTTTGCAGCAGCTGACTGTATTTTGATTCCATTGTAGAATCGTTGTATCATCTGGGCTGGGAGTGATCTGCACAGCCAAGATATTTATATGTTATTCTCTATTGTACAGTAATAATCATGTAAAACCAATCAGGCAGTCTTCCACTGTTGATACACCAGACTACTTCCTGATCTCCAGGTCATTCACCCCGTTTCGGGGTAATCTCCTTGAAGCAGGAATGTTAAACAGAACCCTTCGGTTTAAAAAGTGTGTCATTGGTTTTCCTCCAATATTTCATATTTCTGACATGGCACTCAATGTTTTTACTATCCAGTACTCTATCCTCCCTGACCCTTGGTAAACACAGATCTATCACTATGATAGTCCTGGGAGTCCCGATAGTCTGGTTGTCCCGGTAGCCTATGAAGGAGGCTAACATCACGCCATAGAGAGGAGAGGCAGCCAGCCAGTCTGCCAGTTTTTAGCCAGTCAGCCAGTCAGTCATTCCCAGAGTCAGTCAGCCAGGCAGTCAGCCAGTCAGGCAGGCAGTCAGCCAGTCGCCAGCCAGCCAGCCAGTTTATCAGTCAGCCAGTCATTCAGTTTGTCAGGCAGTCAGTCTGCCAATCAGTCAGTCAGCCAGCAAATTTATCAGCCAGACAGTTTGTCAACCAGTTTGTCAGTCAGCCAGTCATTCAGTTTGTCAGTCAGCCAGTTTGTCAGTCAGTCAGCCAGTTTGTCAGTCAGTCAGCCAGTCAGCCAGTTTATCAGCCAGTCAGCCAGTTTGTCAGTCAGTCAGCCAGTCAGCCAGTTTGTCAGTCAGTCAGCCAGTCAGACAGTTTGTCAGTCAGCCAGCCAGTCAGACAGTTTGTCAGTTTGTCAGTCAGTCAGCCAGTCAGCCAGTTTGTCAGTCAGTCAGCCAGTTTGTCAGTCAGTCAGCCAGTTTGTCAGTCAGTCAGCCAGTCAGCCAGTTTGTCAGTCAGCCAGCCAGTCAGCCAGTTTGTCAGTAAGTCATAGATTGAGGTGGAGCGCGCCCACAGGACTGGAAAACCCACCACTGGCCCAGGGGACAGGCCCAGGCCGATAGTGGTCAAGTTCCTGAGGTTCAAGGACAATGTAGCTGTTCTGGAAAGAGCCAAGAACTTGAGAGGAACGTATATCTTCCTCAACGAGGACTATCCTGAAGCTGTGCCCCAGAAGAGGAAAGAACTGATCCCAGACATGAAAGCTGCCAGAGCGTGTGGGGACATTGCTTACATCCGCTATGACAGACTCATTGTCCACCCTCCCTCCCAGAAGCCTGGAAGGGATGAGAGAGCCAAGCCTGTGGGTTCATGGCTTCAACCCCACAACACAGCACAACACACACCAACTGATTAATGGACTGTTGAATGTATATTTTTGTCTCTTGCTTTGTTTTCTCTTTTCCATATTATGTCTCTGATAAGCGACCCAGGAAAGGGCTGAAAATAGCTCATATTAATATATGTAGCCTTAGGAATAAGATTCATGAAAGATGAGATAAAAATCATATATTAGCTATTTCTGAGACTACTGTATCATTGAATGATACAGTAGTAGCAATACAAGGATATAACATTTATAGAAGAGACAGGAATGCTTATGGCGGAGGTGTTGCTGTATATATTCAGAGCCATATCGCTGTAATGCTTAGAGAAGATCTCATGTAACATTTATAGAAGAGGCAGGAATGCTTATGGGGGAGGTGTTGCTGTATATATTCAGAGCCATATCGCTGTAATGCTTAGAGAAGATCTCATGTAACATTTATAGAAGAGGCAGGAATGCTTATGGGGGAGGTGTTGCTGTATATATTCAGAGCCATATCCCTGTAATGCTTAGAGAAGATCTTATGTGTTGTTGAAGTGTTGTGGTTGCAGGTTCACCTGGCACATCTAAAGCCTTTTCTTTTGGGGTGTTTCTGTACACCAAGTGCTAACAGTCAGTATCTAAATAATATGTGTGAAATGCTTGATCGTGTATGTGATATAAACAGAGAGGTCTACTTTCTTGGGGACCTGAATATTGACTAGTTTTCATCAAGCTGTCGGCTCAAGAGGAAGCTTCTCACTGTAACCAGTGCCTGTAATCTGGTTCAGGTTATTAATCAACCCACTCAACAGGAAGCTTCTCACTGTAACCAGTGCCTGTAATCTGGTTCAGGTTATTAATCAACCCACTCAACAGGAAGCTTCTCACTGTAACCAGTGCCTGTAATCTGGTTCAGGTTATTAATCAACCCACTCAACAGGAAGCTTCTCACTGTAACCAGTGCCTGTAATCTGGTTCAGGTTATTAATCAACCCACTCAACAGGAAGCTTCTCACTGTAACCAGTGTCTGTAATCTGGTTCAGGTTATTAATCAACCCTCTCAACAGGAAGCTTCTTACTGTAACCAGCGTCTGTAATCTGGTTCAGGTAATCTGGTTCAGTTACAAACACTATAGGAACAAGATCATCCACATGTATCGATCACATGTTTACTAATACTGTAGAACTTTGTTCTAAAGTTGTATCCGAACCCATTGGATGCAGTGATCACAATATAGTGGCTCTATACAGGAAAGACAAAGTTCCAACAGCTGGGCCTAAAATAGTGTAGAAGAGACCATTCAATAGATTTAACTGTGACTCTTATGTGGATGATGTTTAAAATATTTGTTGGTCTGGTGTGATTAATGAGGAGCATCCAGACACTGCACTTGATGAATTGATGAATTTGCTTCTTCCATTTATTGATAAACATGAACCTTTTAAGAAACTGACTGTTAGAACTGTTAAGGCTCCGTGGATCGATGAGGAATTGAAAAACTGTATGGTTGAAAGAGATGGTGCAAAAGGAGTGGCTGATAAGTCTGGCTGCACATCTGACTGGCTGACTTTACTGGAAATTGAGAAATTATGTGACAAAAAAAAGAAGAAATTGTATTATGAAGCCAAGATCAATGATATAAAGAATGATCTTCATTGTAATCAGAGGGCTTATATAAATACTATGCACGCCAGTCTCTCTTGGCTAAAAGTTAAGGAGAGAATGAATGCATAACTTCTTCTTTTTCTAAGAAACATTCACGTGTTGAAAATCCCAAATGGTTTTCATAGTCAATTTACACACAGCTCTGACACACACACTTAGCCCACCAGACATGCCACCAGGGGTCTTTTCACAGTCCCCAAATCCAGAGCAAATTCCAGAAAGCGTACAGTATTATATAGAGACATTATTACATGGAACTTCCTTCCATCTCATATTGCTCAAATAAACAGCAAACCTGGTTTCAAAAAACAGATAAAGCAACACCTCATGGCACAACGCCTTATTTGACCTAGATAGTTTGTTATTAACGTCTGGAACTAATTCTAACCCTCTCAGTACACTAAGGGGGCTGAGTGTCTACAATACTGGGCTCCTGGAACTACTGTAACCCTAAGTCTCGGTTCCTTAAACTTTCACATTTGTAGTATTTTGATTCCCCTGGAAGATTAAAAAGAGCTGTAGAAGTACTGAACAGCTGTCAGTCAGGGGAGGTTTGTTCTTGTGGTGGTTTCTCTCTCTAACTCTGTGTCTGTAGACAGCTTCTGTCCAAAGCCACAGTTCTAACAGCTACAGTGATATAGTCATAGCCTCATATCTTGGAAGTGTCTCAAATGGCCCACAGAGTTCTGGTCTAAAGGAGTGCACTATATAGGGAATAGGGTGCTACGGCCCATAGGACTCTGGTCTAAAGTAGTGCACTATATAGGGAATAGGGTGCTACGGCCCATAGGTCTCTGGTCTAAAGTAGTGCACTATATAGGGAATAGAGTGCTACGGCCCATAGGTCTCTGGTCTAAAGTAGTGCACTATATAGGGAATAGGGTGCTACGGCCCATAGGTCTCTGGTCTAAAGTAGTGCACTATATAGGGAATAGGGTGCTACGGCCCATAGGTCTCTGGTCTAAAGTAGTGCACTATATAGGGAATAGGGTGCTACGGCCCATAGGTCTCTGTTCTAAAGTAGTGCACTATATAGGGAATAGGGTGCTACGGCCCATAGGTCTCTGGTCTAAAGTAGTGCACTATATAGGGAATAAGGTGCTACGGCCCATAGGTCTCTGGTCTAAAGTAGTGCACTATATAGGGAATAGGGTGCTACGGCCCATAGGTCTCTGGTCTAAAGTAGTGCACTATATAGGGAATAGGGTGCCATTTGGGACTCACAGCTTACCGTACCACAACTGGCTGCTCCTCCATCTAACAAACATGGACCCAGCCAGCCAGCTGTATAGGATAAAACCAGGACAATCTGTGTTGCTGACTGAGGAAAAAAAAAAGAATTGTAGCGCCGATGATAATAAACAGTAATAATAATAATCGGAATTATAATCGTGACAATAATACGTTTGGAGAGAATCAATTTCTCAACACCGAACACAACCCCATCCTTGCATCGGATCCCAATTGCTGTGCTGCTGTTTTCTACATCTAAAGAAACTACATGTATCGGCGACCAGCTATGGTAAAAACCTAAGAACAGAAAAGGCCTCAATTCTTTTGCACTACATTATTTAACTTTTTATTCTTTTTCACGCACATTTTCATTCACCTTTTAAATGTTTTGTTTTTGACAGTACATCATTTCTAAGTTTTCCATTACTATTATACTATAGTAATCTACTACTATCTACTCTACTATTATCATTGTGTTTACTTGATAGCTACCTACACAAATAGCTAGCTAGAACAAAGTGTTAATAAGAAGAAAAAAAATGACCTTAGGAAATAGAAAAACATCAGCCACCTTTTGCGTTCCCTAACTAGCTAGGCATCTAACAAACATGGACCCAGCCAGCCAGCTGTATAGGATAAAACCAGGACAGTCTGTGTTGCTGACTGAAAAGCCCTCTCTGTATAGGATAAAACCAGGACAGTCTGTGTTGCTGACTGAAAAGCCCTCTCTGTATAGGATAAAACCAGGACAGTCTGTGTTGCTGACTGAAAAGCCCTCTCTGTATAGGATAAAACCAGGACAGTCTGTGTTGCTGACTGAAAAGCCCTCTCTGTATAGGATAAAACCAGGACAGTTTGTGTTGCTGACTGAAAAGCCCTCTCTGTATAGGATAAAACCAGGACAGTCTGTGTTGCTGACTGAAAAGCCCTCTCTGTATAGGATAAAACCAGGACAGTCTGTGTTGCTGACTGAAAAGCCCTCTCTGTATAGGATAAAACCAGGACAGTCCGTGTTGCTGACTGAAAAGCCCTCTCTGTATAGGATAAAACCAGGACAGTCTGTGTTGCTGACTGAAAATCCCTCTCTGTATAGGATAAAACCAGGACAGTCTGTGTTGCTGACTGAAAAGCCCTCTCTGTATAGGATAAAACCAGGACAGTCTGTGTTGCTGACTGAAAAGCCCTCTCTGTATAGGATAAAACCAGGACAGTCTGTGTTGCTGATTGAAAAGCCCTATCTGTATAGGATAAAACCAGGACAGTCTGTGTTGCTGACTGAAAAGCCCTCTCTGTATAGGATAAAACCAGGACAGTCTGTGTTGCTGACTGAAAAGCCCTCTCTGTATAGGATGAAACCAGGACAGTCTGTGTTGCTGACTGAAAATCCCTCTCTGTATAGGATAAAACCAGGACAGTCTGTGTTTCTGACTGAAAAGCCCTATCTTCTTCTTCTACTGGATCCAGACATTATACTTTATTACAAAGATAGTTGACCTTTCGTGACACACACACACACACGCTCACATGCACACACACACAAACACACACACACACACACACACACACACACACACACACACACACACACACATGCTCACATGCACACACACACAAACACACACACGCACAAGCTGTCATCACAGTACATAGATACCAAACACATTGCCTAGCTGAAGAGACAGGGAACGACAGTCATGGCACCATGATCCCTAAATAGTGCTCTACACATGACCAGGACTCATAGGGTTAACCAGTCGTTGTCTCTACGTATGACCAGGATGACCAGGACTCATAGGGCTAACCAGTCATTGTCTCTACGTATGACCAGGACTCATAGGGTTAACCAGTCGTTGTCTCTACGTATGACCAGGATGACCAGGACTCATAGGGCTAACCAGTCATTGTCTCTACGTATGACCAGGACTCATAGGGTTAACCAGTCGTTGTCTCTACGTATGACCAGGACTCATAGGGTTAACCAGTCGTTGTCTCTATGTATGACCAGGACTCATAGGGTTAACCAGTCGTTGTCTCTACGTATGACCAGGAATCATAGGGTTAACCAGTCGTTGTCTCTACGTATGACCAGGACTCATAGTGTTAACCAGTCGTTGTCTCTACGTATGACCAGGACTCATAGGGTTAACCAGTCGTTGTCTCTACGTATGACCAGGATGACCAGGACTCATAGGGCTAACCAGTCATTGTCTCTACGTATGACCAGGACTCATAGGGTTAACCAGTCGTTGTCTCTACGTATGACCAGGATGACCAGGACTCATAGGGCTAACCAGTCGTTGTCTCTATGTATGACCAGGACTCATAGGGTTAACCAGTCGTTGTCTCTACGTATGACCAGGACTCATAGGGTTAACCAGTCGTTGTCTCTACGTATGACCAGGACTCATAGGGTTAACCAGTCGTTGTCTCTACGTATGACCAGGACTCATAGGGTTAACCAGTCGTTGTCTCTACGTATGACCAGGATGACCAGGACTCATAGGGCTAACCAGTCATTGTCTCTACGTATGACCAGGACTCATAGGGTTAACCAGTTGTTGTCTCTACGTATGACCAGGATGACCAGGACTCATAGGGCTAACCAGTCGTTGTCTCTACGTATGACCAGGATGACCAGGACTCATAGGGCTAACCAGTCGTTGTCTCTACGTATGACCAGGACTCATAGGGTTAACCAGTCGTTGTCTCTACGTATGACCAGGACTCATAGGGTTAACCAGTCGTTGTCTCTACGTATGACCAGGATGACCAGGACTCATAGGGTTAACCAGTCGTTGTCTCTACGTATGACCAGGATGACCAGGACTCATAGGGCTAAACAGTCGTTGTCTCTACGTATGACCAGGACGACCAGGACGCATAGGGCTAACCAGTCGTTGTCTCTATGTATGACCAGGATGACCAGGACTCATAGGGCTAACCAGTCGTTGTCTCTATGTATGACCAGGATGACCAGGACTCATAGGGCTAACCAGTCGTTGTCTCTACGTATGACCAGGACTCATAGGGCTAACCAGTCGTTGTCTCTACGTATGACCAGGATGACCAGGACTCATAGGGTTAACCAGTCGTTGTCTCTACGTATGACCAGGATGACCAGGACGCATAGGGCTAACCTGTCGTTGTCTCTACGTATGACCAGGACGACCAGGATGACCAGGCCTCATAGGGCTAACCAGTCATTGTCTCTACATATGACCAGGATGACCAGGACTCATAGGGTTAACCAGTCGTTGTCTCTACGTATGACCAGGATGACCAGGACGCATAGAGCTAACCAGTCGTTGTCTCTACGTATGACCAGGACGACCAGGACGCATAGGGCTAACCAGTCGTTGTCTCTATGTATGACCAGGATGACCAGGACTCATAGGGCTAACCAGTCGTTGTCTCTATGTATGACCAGGATGACCAGGACGCATAGGGCTAACCAGTCGTTGTCTCTATGTATGACCAGGATGACCAGGACTCATAGGGCTAACCAGTCGTTGTCTCTACGTATGACTAGGACTCATAGGGCTAACCAGTCGTTGTCTCTACGTATGACCAGGATGACCAGGACTCATAGGGCTAACCAGTCGTTGTCTCTACGTATGACCAGGACGACCAGGCCTCATAGGGCTAACCAGTCATTGTCTCTACGTATGACCAGGATGACCAGGCCTCATAGGGCTAACCAGTCATTGTCTCTACGTATGACCAGGACGACCAGGACTCATAGGGCTAACCAGTCATTGTCTCTACGTAGGGCCAAGTAGCATGTTAGTTTGCTCTGTTTTTTGGTCATTCTCTTTTTGTTTGCTTATAATTTGGTTGGGTCTAATTGTGTTGCTGTCCTGGACCCACAGAGCCCTCACCTACAGAGGGCTCTGTGGGGTCTGTGAACAGAGCCCCAGGACCAGCTGGCCGAGGGGACTCTTCTCCAGGTTCATCTCTCTGTAGGTGAGGGCTCTATGGGGTCTGTGAACAGAGCCCCAGGACCAGCTGGCCGAGGGGACTCTTCTCCAGGTTCATCTCTCTGTAGGTGAGGGCTCTGTGGGGTCTGTGAACAGAGCCCCAGGACCAGCTGGCCGAGGGGACTCTTCTCCAGGTTCATCTCTCTGTAGGTGAGGGCTTTGTGGGGTCTGTGAACAGAGCCCCAGGACCAGCTGGCCGAGGGAACTCTTTTCCAGGTCTGTCTGTCTGTCGGTGAGGACTGTTGTGGTTGTAGAATTGAATTGCTCCTAATTTTGCTCTTTCCTTGACTTAGACTGACCAGGTGAGTCCAGGTGAAAGCTATGATCCCTTATTGATGTCACTTGTTAAATCCACTTCAATCAGTGTAGATGAAAGGGGAGGAGACAGGTTAAAGAAGGATTTTGAAGCCTTGAGACAAATGAGACATGGATTGTGTGTGTGCCATTCAGAGGGTGAATGGGCAAGATTTTGTCAAGAACTGCAACGCTGCAGGGTTTTTTACGCTCAACAGTTTCCCATGTGTATCAAGAATGGTCCATCCCTGTGGAACGCTTTCAACAACTTGTAGAGTCCATGCCCTGACAAATTGAGGCTATTCTGAGGGCTAACGGCGGGGTGGGGAGGGACGCATACTCAATATTAGGAAGGTGTTCCTTACGTTTGGAATACTCGGTGTATGTAGCAGTCTATATAGAGTCTCAATCGGGTGCTTGGCCCATGTTCTGCCCCCCCCCCCCCCCCCCCCCCCCCCTCTCTCTCTCTCTCTCTCTCTCTCTCTCTCTCTCTCTCTCTCTCTCAATTAAATTCAAGGGTTTATATTGACATTGCCAAAGCAAGTGAAGTAGATAATATGCAAAAGGGAAATAAACGATAAAAAATGAACAGTAAACATTTCCTTTATTTAACTAGGCAAGTCAGTTAAGAACAAATTCTTATTTGAAATGACGGCCTAGGAACAGTGGGTTAACTGCCTGTTCAAGGGCAGATTGATAGATTTGTACCTTGTCAGCTCAGGGATTTGAACTTGCATCCTTTCAGCTGCTAGTCCAACGCTCTAACCACTAGGCTAGTAAACAGTAAACATTACACTTGTAGAAGTTACAAAAGAATGAAGACATTACAAATGTCATATTATGTCTACATACAATGGTGTAACGATATACAAATGGTTAAGGTACAAAAGGGAAAATAAATAGGGTTGTATTTACAATGGTGTTTGTTCTTTACTGGTTGCCCTTTTCTTGTGGCAACAGGTCACAAATATTGCTGTTGTGTTGGCACACTGTGGGATTTCACCCAGTAGATATGGGAGTTTATCAAAATTGGGTTTGTTTTCACATTCTTTGTGGATCTGTGTAATCTGAGGGAAATATGTGTATCTAATATGGTCAAACATTTGGCAGGAGGTTAGGAAGTGCAGCTCAGTTTCCACCTCATTTTGTGGGCAGTGCTCTCTCTCTCTCTCTCTCTCATCATGAGACTGCATGTTGTGTTGGACTGGCAGTCAGAACTCATGATACTTTTCACTTCACAGCAGACCCAGATTGATTTTGTTGTTACAGCCTACACACATTGTCCCATTGAAAAATATATATGTTTATAAATTAATTAAGTAATAATTTGCATGGACTCACTGTGTTAATATGCTTTGCTTCCTTCCTCTATATGAATACTGAGAGGTTGGATATAGCTGTTCTCTCCAGACTTGTTTCTATATGAATACTAGAGAGGTTGGATATAGCTGTTCTCTCCAGACTTGTCATTACATGCTGCTGAATCGCCTGGTACGTATCCAAAATGACACCCTAATCCCTTTATAGTGCACTACTTTATACCAGGACCAAATGGCACCCTAATCCCTTTATAGTGCACTACTTTAGACCAGGACACCGTGTTATTCTTGAGAAGTAACGCCGCACAGTCTCACACCTCGACGCTACGGAGAGATAACAAAAAACATCAAAAAAACTATCACTTGGTCTAAATCTATCGTTTGGTGTAAGACAAATACTATTGTCTGACTTCCTCATCCTCGACCCAAATTACATCCTATTCACTATGTAGTGCACTACTTTTTTTTATATTTTTACCGGGGCTAGTTTTAACCAGAGGTCCTGGTCAAAAGTAGGGCACTGTATAGGGTGCTATTTATTACACGGAGTCTTTCATTGTCCATGTCAGTAGAGGCTTATATATAGGCCTCTTTCCCCTCCAGCTCCTTCCTGTCCCAAATAGCACTCTTTTGCCTATATAGTGCACTATTTTTGACCGGGGGCCTCTGGAATTAGGGTTCCCTCTTTGTCTCGTCTGTCTGTCCGTGAAAATAGCAGGGTGGCTGTGTGTGACAGGGTGGGGGTCTGACATCGAGTGATTTAGTAACTGCTGCTATAGAGAGAAGCTTCCAGAATCACCTCCCACATTTCATACTCCTGTCTGTTAAAACAATGATCCACTCAAAAAATATATATTTTAGGTATTTGTTTCGCTATTCCATTGTTGATACAGTCCCAAAATGGTTTTCATGTAAAAAAAATTTAAAAAAGAGTTTTCAAGATATCGGATTTTCAAGAAGCAAACTGTCAGTCATCACGATATATCATATCAAAATATGATGACGAAGATGATGAGCCATGTCACATAGTAAGTGCCACAGGACCATGCTATAGGACCATGCTACAGGACCATGCTATAGGACCATGCTACAGGACCATGCTATAGGACCATGCTACAGGACCATGCTATAGGACCATGCTATAGGACCATGCTACAGGACCATGCTATAGGACCATGCTACAGGACCATGCTATAGGACCATGCTACAGGACCATGCTATAGGACCATGCTATAGGACCATGCTATAGGACCATGCTATAGGACCATGCTACAGGACCATGCTACAGGACCATGCTATAGGAACATGCTATAGGACCATGCTATAGGACCATGCTATAGGACCATGCTACAGGACCATGCTATAGGACCATGCTACAGGACCCTACTTGTTATCTACTTTCAGCCTATGTTGTTGTTGTTGGCTAGCTGGAAGAAAGGCACACTTGTTTAGGTGAGGTGCTGGCTAGCGTGATGACATCACAATACCCCATGATGACATCACAATACCCCATAATGACAAAGCGAAAAAAGGTTTTTAAGACATATTTGCAAATATATAAGTAAAACAGAAATACCTTATTTACATAAGTATTCAGACCCTTATGAGACTCATAAGCTCAGGTGCATCCTGTTTCCATTGATCAACCTTGAGAAGTTTCTACAACTTGATTGGAGTCCACCTGTGGTAAATTCAATTGATGATTTGGAAAAGCACCAAGACTCTTCGTAAAGATGGCCGCCTGGTCAAACTGAGCAATCGGGGAAGAAGGGCCTTAGTCAGGGAGGTGACCAAGAGCCGGATGGCTCCAGAGCTCCAGAGTTCCTCTGTGGAGATGGGGGAACCTTCCAGAAGGACAACCATCAGCACTCCACCAATCAGGCCTTTATAGTAGAGTGGCCAGATGGGAGCCATTCCTCAGTAAAAGGCACATGACAGCCCGCTTGGAGTTTGCCATAAGACACCTAAAGAGAGAGGTTGGATATTCCCTGGTCTGATGAAACCAAGATTGAACTCTTTGGCCTGCATGTCAAGCGTCACGTCTGGAGGAAACCTGGCACCTTTTATTGTCCCGGGCACAAGGTGCACCTATGTAATGATATTGCTGTTTAATCAGCTTCTTGATATGCCACACCTGCCAGGTGGACAGATTATCTTGGCAAAGGAGAAATACTCACTAACAGGGATGCAATAAAATTGTTGACAGCATTTGAGAGAAATAAGCTATTTCTGGGATCTTTTATTTCAGCTCATGAAACATGGGTGCCGCCACATGATTGGGTCTCAGCTGTGGGGAAGAGGAAGTGTGATGAGCAGTAGAGACGAGGTAGAGAGGAGGTAGAGAGGAGGTAGAGAGAGAGAGGGAGAGGTAGATTGGAGGTAGGGAGGAGGTAGAGAGGAGGTAAAGAGGAGGTAGGGAGGATGTAGAGAGGAGGTAGGGAGGAGGTAGAGAGGAGGTAGGGAGGAGGTAGAGAGAGAGAGGTGAGAAGGAGAGGTAGAGAGGGAGAGAGGTAGAGGTAGAGAGGGAGAGAGAGGTAGAGAGAGAGAGAGGTAGAGAGAGAGAGAGAGGTGAGAAGGAGAGGTAGAGAGAGAGAGAGGGGTGAGAAGGAGAGGTAGAGAGGTAGAGAGGTAGAGAGGTAGAGAGAGAGAGAGGTGAGAAGGAGAGGTAGAGAGAGAGAGAGAGGGGGGTGAGAAGGAGAGGTAGAGAGAGAGAGAGAGAGAGGGGTGAGAAGGAGAGGTAGAGAGGTAGAGAGAGAGAGAGCGAGAGAGAGAGAGAGGCGGGGTGAGATACAGAGTCCTGAGTCCACAAGGTCAGTCTCCGTCTGTTTTCCTTTGATTCAGATCTGTTAGTCTTGGCTGCCTTCCACCTCACTCTACCCTAACATCAACGCTGCTCTACAGACCCTAAAAAGAAAATGTGTTTATCTTAGTGACTGTTTCTTATTGTTTGTCTTTTTATAGACTGATTATTCTAATGAACTGTGCTGCCTAATCGTAACGCAAGGCTCCCAGCTTAGGATTTCAATATACCTGACTTGACTGCACAGACTGTGATACGTAGTTGTCTTGCCTACCTTTAGTTGAAAGCACTGACTGTGATACGTAGTTGTCTTGCCTACCTTAGTTGACTGCACTGACTGTGATACGTAGTTGTCTTGCCTACCTTAGTTGACTGCACTGACTGTGATACGTAGTTGTCTTGCCTACCTTTAGTTGAAAGCACTGACTGTGATACGTAGTTGTCTTGCCTACCTTTAGTTGACTGCACTGACTGTGATACGTAGTTGTCTTGCCTACCTTTAGTTGACTGCACTGACTGTGATACGTAGTTGTCTTGCCTACCTTAGTTGACTGCACTGACTGTGATACGTAGTTGTCTTGCCTACCTTTAGTTGAAAGCACTGACTGTGATACGTAGTTGTCTTGCCTACCTTAGTTGACTGCACTGACTGTGATACGTAGTTGTCTTGCCTACCTTTAGTTGACTGCACTGACTGTGATACGTAGTTGTCTTGCCTAACTTTAGTTGACTGCACTGACTGTGATACGTAGTTGTCTTGCCTACCTTAGTTGACTGCACTGACTGTGATACGTAGTTGTCTTGCCTACCTTAGTTGACTGCACTGACTGTGATACGTAGTTGTCTTGCCTACCTTAGTTGACTGCACTGACTGTGATACGTAGTTGCCTTGCCTACCTTTAGTTGACTGCACTGACTGTGATACGTAGTTGTCTTGCCTACCTTAGTTGACTGCACTGACTGTGATACGTAGTTGTCTTGTCTACCTTTAGTTGACTGCACTGACTGTGATACGTAGTTGTCTTGCCTACCTTTAGTTGACTGCACTGACTGTGATACGTAGTTGTCTTGCCTACGTTTAGTTGACTGCACTGACTGTGATACGTAGTTGTCTTGCCTACCTTTAGTTGACTGCACTGACTGTGATACGTAGTTGTCTTGCCTACCTTTAGTTGACTGCACTGACTGTGATACGTAGTTGTCTTGCCTACCTTAGTTGACTGCACTGACTGTGATACGTAGTTGTCTTGCCTACCTTTAGTTGACTGCACTGACTGTGATAAGTAGTTGTCTTGCCTACCTTTAGTTGACTGCACTGACTGTGATACGTAGTTGTCTTGCCTACCTTTAGTTGACTGCCGTGACTGTGATACGTAGTTGTCTTGCCTACCTTTAGTTGACTGCACTGACTGTGATACGTAGTTGTCTTGCCTACCTTTAGTTGACTGCACTGACTGTGATACGTAGTTGTCTTGCCTACCTTAGTTGACTGCACTGACTGTGATACGTAGTTGTCTTGCCTACCTTTAGTTGACTGCACTGACCGTGATACGTAGTTGTCTTGCCTACCTTTAGTTGACTGCACTGACCGTGATACGTAGTTGTCTTGCCTACCTTTAGTTGACTGCACTGACTGTGATACGTAGTTGTCTTGCCTACCTTTAGTTGACTGCACTGACTGTGATACGTAGTTGTCTTGCCTACCCTTAGTTGACTGCACTGACTGTGATTCGTAATTATCTTGCCTACCTTTAGTTGACTGCACTGACTGTGATACGTAGTTGTCTTGCCTACCTTTAGTTGACTGCACTGACTGTGATACGTAGTTGTCTTGCCTACCTTTAGTTGAAAGCACTGACTGTGATACGTAGTTGTCTTGCCTACCTTAGTTGACTGCACTGACTGTGATACGTAGTTGTCTTGCCTACCTTTAGTTGAAAGCACTGACTGTGATACGTAGTTGTCTTGCCTACCTTTAGTTGACTGCACTGACTGTGATACGTAGTTGTCTTGCCTACCTTTAGTTGACTGCACTGACTGTGATACGTAGTTGTCTTGCCTACCTTAGTTGACTGCACTGACTGTGATACGTAGTTGTCTTGCCTACCTTTAGTTGAAAGCACTGACTGTGATACGTAGTTGTCTTGCCTACCTTAGTTGACTGCACTGACTGTGATACGTAGTTGTCTTGCCTACCTTTAGTTGACTGCACTGACTGTGATACGTAGTTGTCTTGCCTACCTTTAGTTGAAAGCACTGACTGTGATACGTAGTTGTCTTGCCTACCTTTAGTTGACTGCACTGACTGTGATACGTAGTTGTCTTGCCTACCTTAGTTGACTGCACTGACTGTGATACGTAGTTGTCTTGCCTACCTTTAGTTGAAAGCACTGACTGTGATACGTAGTTGTCTTGCCTACCTTTAGTTGACTGCACTGACTGTGATACGTAGTTGTCTTGCCTACCTTTAGTTGACTGCACTGACTGTGATACGTAGTTGTCTTGCCTACCTTTAGTTGACTGCACTGACTGTGATACGTAGTTGTCTTGCCTACCTTTAGTTGACTGCACTGACTGTGATACGTAGTTGTCTTGCCTACCTTTAGTTGACTGCACTGACTGCGATACGTAGTTGTCTTGCCTACCTTTAGTTGACTGCACTGACTGTGATACGTAGTTGTCTTGCCTACCTTTAGTTGACTGCACTGACTGTGATACGTAGTTGTCTTGCCTACCTTTAGTTGACTGCACTGACTGTGATACGTAGTTGTCTTGCCTACCTTTAGTTGACTGCACTGACTGTGATACGTAGTTGTCTTGCCTACCTTTAGTTGACTGCACTGACTGTGATACGTAGTTGTCTTGCCTACCTTTAGTTGACTGCACTGACTGTGATACGTAGTTGTCTTGCCTACCTTTAGTTGACTGCACTGACTGTGATACGTAGTTGTCTTGCCTACCTTTAGTTGACTGCACTGACTGTGATACGTAGTTGTCTTGCCTACCTTTAGTTGACTGCACTGACTGTGATACGTAGTTGTCTTGCCTACCTTTAGTTGACTGCACTGACTGTGATACGTAGTTGTCTTGCCTACCTTTAGTTGACTGCACTGACTGTAAGTCACTGGATAAATGTAATATATTTAGTTGCATGATTTTGCATTGTCCAGTAGAATGTCCACAATGTGCAGAACGTGTTGTTGGTTCAGAGTGACAGGATCACAGAGGGCTGCAGAACAGGAACAGGAACAGGTGATTTTAAGGCAGAGTTCTAGAACTCTCTCCATTCTATCCTGTCAACAGTCTCTTCCTCTTCCTTCCTACTGTCTGTCCTTCAGTCAGCCCCTCTCTCTCTCTCTCTCCCTCTTCCTCCCTCTACTGTAATGACATCAGCCATCGACACGTGTGGGAACCTTCAGTGGCCCCCCCCTCCTGACTCTAACCCCCTGACCCCCTGCTGAGTGACCATGGCTATTTTAGGATCCTGTAAACATGGGAGTTTCCTTCCCAGAGCGGTTCTAAGATCCCCCAGGATTCCTCTACTTACTTACTTCATTATTCACAGATGATATACTTACTTACTTCATTAGTCACAAACTGAATTTACAGAACAGCCACAGTGACAGAGATACAGTATTTATGCTTCTTGTGTAGCAATCTATCTGATTCAATACCCTGAATACATTAACACATGAATACATGAACACATGTCCAGCTGAGTAGAGAGACTAGAGAAGAAGAACAGAAGTAGAAAACTGATTTTGGTTACTAACCTAATCTCTACATTATGAACAATGAGCAGCTATTGGTTAATAACTAATCTCTACATTATGAACAATGAGCAGCTATTGGTTACTAACCTAATCTCTACATTATGAACACCAAGCAACTGTTGGATACTAGTCTTGTGGCCCTACATAGTGCTCTATTGGTCAAAAGTAGTGCACCATATAGGGAATAGGGTGCACTTGAAGAGGAGAAAGAAGAAGGCACTGGTCTCTAGGTACTTCAGACAGAGAGCGGGAAAACGCTGGAGAGCTGGAATGTGGAATGTCCATAGAGGAGGTTCATTCAGGATGAGAGGGAACAGGGAAGTCTGAAATGACATCCTATACTTCTTACCAGAGTCACTATGTAAGGAATAGGGTACGAGAGCCAAAGGGCACTATGTAGGGACTAGGATACGAGAGCCAAAGGGCACTATGTAAGGAAATAGGGTACGAGAGCCAAAGGGCACTATGTAGGGAATAGGGTACGAGAGCCAAAGGGCACTATGTAGGAAATAGGGTACGAGAGCCAAAGGGCACTATGTAGGAAATAGGGTACGAGAGCCAAAGGGCACTATGTAGGAAATAGGGTACGAGAGCCAAAGGGCACTATGTAGGAAATAGGGTACGAGAGCCAAAGGGCACTATGTAGGGACTAGGCTGCCATTTGGGATGAGATCTGAGGCCCTGTACTGTGGCCCAGTCTGCCAGGACCTAGGATCAAGAGAGACGCTCAAGTGTTTTAGTACTATATCTCTTGACACAATGATGAAAATAATCATGGCCTCTAAACCTTCAAGCTGCATACTGGACCCTATTCCAACTAAACTACTGAAAGAGCTGCTTGGCCCTCCTGTGTTGAACATAATAAACGGCTCTCTATCCACCAAACTGTACCAACATGTACTAAACTCATTAAAAGTGTCAGTAATAAAGCCTCTCTTGTAAAAGCCAAACCTTGACCCAGAATATATAACAAACTATCGGCCGATATCGAATCTCCCATTCCTCTCAAAATTTTTAGAAAAGGCTGTTGCGCAGCAACTCACTGCCTTCCTGAAGACAAACAATGTATACAAAATGCTTCAGTCTAGTTTTAGACCCCATCATAGCACTTTTGCACTTGTGAAGGTGGTAAATGACCTTTTAATGGCATCAGACCGAGGCTTTGCATCTGTCCTCGTGCTCCTAGACCTTAGTGCTGCTTTTGATACCATCGGTCACCACATTCTTTTGGAGTTCTGGCCTGGTTTAGATCGTATCTGTTGGAAAGATATCAGTTTGTCTCTGTGGATGGTTTGTCCTCTGACAAATCAACTGTAAATTTCGGTGTTCCTCAAGGTTCCGTTTTAGGACCACTATTGTTTTCACTAAATATTTACCTCTTGGGGATGTCATTCGAAAACATAATGTTAACTTTCACTGCTATGCGGATGACACACAGCTGTACATTTCAATGAAACATGGTGAAGCCCCAAAATTGCCCTCGCTAGAAGCCTGTGTTTCAGACATAAGGAAGTGGATGGCTGCAAACATTCTACTTTTAAACTCGGACAAAACAGAGATGCTTGTTCTAGGTCCCAAGAAACAAAGAGACCTCCTGTTGAATCTGACAATTAATCTTAATGGTTGTACAGTCGTCTCAAATAAAACTGTGAAGGACCTCGGCGTTACTCTGGACCCTGATCTCTCTTTTGACGAACATATCAAGACCATTTCAAGGACAGCTTTTTTCCATCTACGTAACATTGCAAAAATCAGAAACTTTCTGTCCAAAAATGATGCAGAAAAATTAATCCATGCTTTTGTCACTTCTAGGTTAGACTACTGCAATGCTCTACTTTCCGGCTACCCGGATAAAGCACTAAATAAACTTCAGTTGGTGCTAAATACGGCTGCTAGAATCCTGACTAGAACCAAAAAATGTGATCATATTACTCCAGTGCTAGCCTCTCTACACTGGCTTCCTGTCAAAGCAAGGGCTGATTTCAAGGTTTTACTGCTAACCTACAAAGCATTACATGGGCTTGCTCCTACCTATCTCTCTGATTTGGTCCTGCCATACATACCTACACGTACGCTACGGTCACAAGACGCAGGCCTCCTAACTGTCCCTAGAATTTCTAAGCAAACAGCTGGAGGCAGGGCTTTCTCCTATAGAGCTCCATTTTTATGGAACGGTCTGCCTACCCATGTCAGAGACGCAAACTCGGTCTCAACCTTTAAGTCTTTACTGAAGACTCATCTCTACAGTGGGTCATATGATTGAGTGTAGTCTGGCCCAGGAGTGGGAAGGTGAACGGAAAGGCTCTGGAGCAACGAACCGCCCTTGCTGTCTCTGCCTGGCCGGTTCCCCTCTTTCCAC
Source organism: Oncorhynchus kisutch (assembly GCF_002021735.2). Classification (NCBI taxonomy): domain Eukaryota; kingdom Metazoa; phylum Chordata; class Actinopteri; order Salmoniformes; family Salmonidae; genus Oncorhynchus; species Oncorhynchus kisutch. Next base: position 63,587,585 of record NC_034192.2, read on the forward strand.
TGGGATTCTCTGCCTCTAGCCCTATTACAGGGGCTGAGTCACTGGCTTACTGGGGCTCTCTCATGCCGTCCCTGGAAGGGGTGCGTCACCTGAGTGGGTTGATTCACTGATGTGGTCATCCTGTCTGGGTTGGTGCTCCCCCTTGGGTTGTGCCATGGCAGAGATCTTTGTGGGCTATACTCAGCCTTGTCTCAGGATGGTAAATTGGTGGTTGAAGATATCCCTCTAGTGGTGTGGGGGCTGTGCTTTGTCAACGTGGGTGGGGTTATATCCTTCCTGTTTGGCCCTGTCCGGGGGTGTCCTCGGATGGGGCCACAGTGTCTCCTGACCCCTCCTGTCTCAGCCTCCAGTATTTATGCTGCAGTAGTTTATGTGTTGGGGGGCTAGGGTCAGTTTGTTATATCTGGAGTACTTCTCCTGTCCTATTCGGTGTCCTGTGTGAATCTAAGTGTGCGTTCTCTAACTCTCTCCTTCTCTCTTTCTTTCTCTCTCTCGGAGGACCTGAGCCCTAGGACCATGCCCCAGGACTACCTGACATGATGACTCCTTGCTGTCCTCAGTCCACCTGGCCGTGCTGCTGCTCCAGTTTCAACTGTTCTGCCTTATTATTATTCGACCATGCTGGTCATTTATGAACATTTGAACATCTTGGCCATGTTCTGTTAAAATCTCCACCCGGCACAGCCAGAAGAGGACTGGCCACCCCACTTATGCTCTCTCTAATTCTCTCTTTCTTTCTCTCTCTCGGAGGACCTGAGCCCTAGGACCATGCCCCAGGACTACCTGACATGATGACTCCTTGCTGTCCCCAGTCCATCTGACCGTGCTGCTGCTCCAGTTTCAACTGTTCTGCCTTATTATTATACGACCATGCTGGCCATGTTCTGTTAAAATCTCTACCCGGCACAGCCAGAAGCGGACTGGCCACCCCACATAGCCTGATTCCTCTCTAGGTTTCTTCCTAGGTTTTGGCCTTTCTAGGGAGTTTTTCCTAGCCACCGTGCTTCTACACCTGCATTGCTTGCTGTTTGGGGTTTTAGGCTGGGTTTCTGTACAGCACTTTGAGATATCAGCTGATGTACGAAGGGCTATATAAATACATTTGATTTGATTTGGGTAGATATCTGGCCAGGGTGAGAGAGAGGGGTAGAGATCTGGCCAGGGTGAGAGAGAGGTGTAGAGATCTGGCCAGGGTGAGAGAGAGAGGGGTAGAGAGCTGGCCAGGGAGAGAGAGAGAGAGAGGTAGAGATCTGGCCAGGGTGAGAGAGAGAGGGGGAGAGATCTGGCCAGGGAGAAAGAGAGAGGGTACTCAAAACATGACATCTGTTCTGGTAGTGCACGTTAGTAGACCACTGATAAAATGGGACTGGCCTAAATGTCTGCACTAGACTTCAGTATTATCAGTATTATCTGTTCTCTCAGGCTACCAGGCTACCAGGCTACCAAGCTACCAAGCTACAGGGACATACATTAGCCTGCAGCGTTCAAACACAGATTGGGGTATTTGAAGAACCTCTTTGGCACTGAAGTGGCCCTCGAATGTAAAATATCCTTCCCCCCAGTGGATGGACCTGGTATACACATGATCAGGCTATGAAAAATAAACACTGAGAAGAGTCCCAGAATTCACTGAATAGAGTATTGTATTTCAGTAGCTCAATGGAACTTTTCCCTACTCTTTCTATGTCTCTCTCTCTCTCTGTCTCTCTCTGTCTCTCTGTCTGTCTCTCTCTCTGTCTCTCTCTCTCTAAATAACCAGATATTGAGGTGACTCATGGTCCAAATTACATTCCTCTCTTCCTCCCACCACTATTTCACACTCCCCCTCTCCATCCTTCCCTCTCTTTCTCTCCCTCTCCATTTTCCCATCACCCAAAGGGTCCTGGGAAAGCTGTGATATCATCAGCAGCCCCTCTCGGAACCCCTCCAAGCCAATGAGCAGCCAGAGCCAGGACAGGCATTTCCTGCCCTAACTCATCCAACCTTTAAATATGTGACATCAAACATTTATTAGGCTTGTCTATAATATCGTACTCACAGTCTGTCTACAGGGATTACACAATACTAAGATAATACATTGTCCTCTAAGTTATTCATTAAGTACTTTTGCATTTTTTATGTACATCTTTACGATAGGCCTTTAATTACTTTCTACTTTATCTTCCTCTTCCATCTCTGTAGAGGACGATGTGTTCAGTGACATAGCGTTGTGTCTTTACGGATGAGAAGCCTCTCTGAAGAGGATGATATTGTAATGAAACAGCAGGGAGCCGGTCTCAAACCCTCGACCTTCTAGCCCGAAGTCCAGCGTGCCATCGACTGTACCGTGAAAGCAGAGTCGATATCCACGCTTATAAAAAACCCAGGGTCGTTACACAGTGTCATGCCTACAGTGTCTCAATCAGACTCCTGTATTTAAAAACAAAAATTATTCCCGTAAATTATTCTCCACATGGACACCATTATCTCCCTTCTCCCCAAGGACACCATTGTCTCCCTTCTCCCCAAGGACACTAGTATCTCCCTTCTCCCGAAGGACACCATTGTCTCCCTTCTCCACAAGGACATTAGTATCTCCCTTCTCCCCAAGGACACCATTGTCTCACTTCTCCACAAGGACACTATTATCTCCCTTCTCCCAAAGGACACTAGTATCTCCCTTCTCCACAAGGACACTAGTATCTCCCTTCTCCACAAGGACACTAGTATCTCCCTTCTCCACAAGGACACTAGTATCTCCCTTCTCCCGAAGGACACCATTGTCTCCCTTCTCCACAAGGACACTAGTATCTCCCTTCTCCCCAAGGACACCATTGTCTCCCTTCTCCCCAAGGACACCATTGTCTCCCTTCTCCCCAAGGACACCATTGTCTCCCTTCTCCCCAAGGACACCATTGTCTCCCTTCTCCACAAGGACACTAGTATCTCCCTTCTCCCGAAGGACACCATTGTCTCCCTTCTCCCCAAGGACACTAGTATCTCCCTTCTCCCCAAGGACACCATTGTCTCCCTTCTCCACAAGGACACTATTATCTCCCTTCTCCCCAAGGACACCATTGTCTCCCTTCTCCACAAGGACACTAGTATCTCCCTTCTCCCAAGGACACCATTGTCTCCCTTCTCCCCAAGGACACCATTGTCTCCCTTCTCCCCAAGGACACCATTGTCTCCCTTCTCCCCAAGGACACCATTGTCTCCCTTCTCCCCAAGGACACTAGTATCTCCCTTCTCCCCAAGGACACCATTGTCTCCCTTCTCCACAAGGACACTATTATCTCCCTTCTCCCCAAGGACACTAGTATCTCCCTTCTCCCCAAGGACACCATTGTCTCCCTTCTCCACAAGGACACTAGTATCTCCCTTCTCCCCATGGACACTGGTATCTCCCTTCTCCACATGGACACCATTGTCTCCCTTCTTTCCGATAAAAGTGATGCTCCATAAAGGGATGGTCTTGGCACCGCTGTAAAGTGTCTGGAAATAGCTCCCGCGCATCTGTTGTTAAACTGCCATCAGGTAACTGAAAATGTGAGTATTACATTGGTAAAGCAGACTGACGATTTAATTTCACAGAATGCAACTTGACAAATGTTTGGGGATTCAAAAAACGCACTTTATTCTGACTCCTTCCTGAATATTTTTTTTTGCGCAACAGAGACGGTACTCTGCGTACGGAATCTGTAGCTCACGAATGGACGGAGAATCCTATTTGGCCAAGAAGACGGAATCTCCTAACTTTGTTTATGTATGGAATATAGCCTACATATGATCCTGGCACACCTAAAGCGGAACGTTATTTTATGGCAAAGCCTACAATTGGTCACATACACGAAGCACATCAACCGGCAGGTTAAAACATCGTGAGATTGTAGAATCCTAAATGAATAGTGCAGTTTGTTTAGATTTTACAGCGAACTAGCTACGTCAAAACGCTGATATTTACTTTGGTGTTATTGTGTGTAGCTACGTTTGCTTGGGTTCGGCCAGCCAGCCCATAGGGAGCAGTGCATTGTGGGGTTTGTAGTCGACTTGAGCATCAACATATTTCCAAAAAACGATATTTTTTTTTACATGTTGCTACCAACCTTATTATAATGACAAAATGAAACATTTGTTCACATAATAAATTGTTCTTCCATTAGTATTATTTAATACTATAAATGACAGGAATTGGTGGTTTTAGGTGAATTTCCACTTCAGGACCTTATCCTAACCTGGCAATGACCACCTGACTACAGCTTCTTACCTACTGTAGAAAGGATTGCAGAGGATAAAATTGGATATTGAAAACATTGTTCATGACATTTCCATGTGTTTTCTTCACGCAAATGACGGGGATTTGGGCCTGTTCCTGGGAAAGCTGTATCACCTTCGCATTGGACTCGTTAAAGGAAAAAAGCTTCTTCCAGTTCGAGGTGAGTAATCTACTGTTCTGATGACCAGAAGTTATTTTCGGTCATAAGAGAAGGTAGCAGCAACATTATGTACAAAATAAGTTTAAAAAATAAGTTACAAACAATGCAAAACAACTAACAAAATAGCACAGTTGGTTAGGGACACATAAAACATCAGCCATGCTTTCCGTCGCCATTTCCACCACTTCTTACATAGGATAAATCGTTTTTACAAAAATCTATTGAAATTGATATCTGTTACTCCCTAGCCTCTTAATGAATATATTTGTATTGAACTACATTCATTCTTATGAATAAAGGGAAATACCTAGTCAGTTGTACAACTGAATGCATTCAACTGAGATGTGTTTTCCTCGTTTAACCCCTCTGAATCAGAGAGGTGGGTGGGGGGGGGGGGGGGGGGGGGGGGGCTGCTTTAATTGACATCCACGGCTTAAGCAGTCAGGAAACAGTGGGTTGACTGTCAGTCAGGAAACAGTGGGTTGACTGTCAGTCAGGAAACAGTGGGTTGACTGTCAGTCAGGAAACAGTGGGTTGACTGTCAGTCAGGAAACAGTGGGTTGACTGTCTGTCAGGAAACAGTGGGTTGACTGTCAGTCAGGAAACAGTGGGTTAACTGTCAGTCAGGAAACAGTGGGTTAACTGTCAGTCAGGAAACAGTGGGTTAACTGTCAGTCAGGAAACAGAGGGTTAACTGTCAGTCAGGAAACAGTGGGTTGACTGTCAGTCAGGAAACAGTGGGTTAACTGTCAGTCAGGAAACAGTGGGTTGACTGTCAGTCAGGAAACAGTGGGTTGACTGTCAGTCAGGAAACAGTGGGTTGACTGTCAGTCAGGAAACAGTGGGTTGACTGTCAGTCAGGAAACAGTGGGTTGACTGTCAGTCAGGAAACAGTGGGTTGACTGTCAGTCAGGAAACAGTGGGTTGACTGTCAGTCAGGAAACAGTGGGTTGACTGTCAGTCAGGAAACAGTGGGTTGACTGTCAGTCAGGAAACAGTGGGTTGACTGTCAGTCAGGAAACAGTGGGTTGACTGTCAGTCAGGAAACAGTGGGTTGACTGTCAGTCAGGAAACAGTGGGTTGACTGTCAGTCAGGAAACAGTGGGTTAACTGTCAGTCAGGAAACAGTGGGTTAACTGTCAGTCAGGAAACAGAGGGTTGACTGTCAGTCAGGAAACAGTGGGTTGACTGTCAGTCAGGAAACAGTGGGTTGACTGTCAGTCAGGAAACAGTGGGTTAACTGTCAGTCAGGAAACAGTGGGTTGACTGTCAGTCAGGAAACAGTGGGTTAACTGTCAGTCAGGAAACAGTGGGTTGACTGTCAGTCAGGAAACAGTGGGTTAACTGTCAGTCAGGAAACAGAGGGTTAACTGTCAGTCAGGAAACAGTGGGTTGACTGTCAGTCAGGAAACAGTGGGTTAACTGTCAGTCAGGAAACAGTGGGTTAACTGTCAGTCAGGAAACAGTGGGTTGACTGTCAGTCAGGAAACAGTGGGTTGACTGTCAGTCAGGAAACAGTGGGTTAACTGTCAGTCAGGAAACAGTGGGTTAACTGTCAGTCAGGAAACAGTGGGTTAACTGTCAGTCAGGAAACAGAGGGTTAACTGTCAGTCAGGAAACAGTGGGTTAACTGTCAGTCAGAAAACAGAGGGTTAACTGTCAGTCAGGAAACAGTGGGTTGACTGTCAGTCAGAAAACAGTGGGTTAACTGTCAGTCAGGAAACAGTGGGTTAACTGTCAGTCAGGAAACAGTGGGTTAACTGTCAGTCAGGAAACAGTGGGTTAACTGTCAGTCAGGAAACAGTGGGTTAACTGTCAGTCAGGAAACAGAGGGTTAACTGTCAGTCAGGAAACAGTGGGTTAACTGTCAGTCAGGAAACAGTGGGTTAACTGTCAGTCAGGAAACAGTGGGTTAACTGTCAGTCAGGAAACAGTGGGTTAACTGTCAGTCAGAAAACAGAGGGTTAACTGTCAGTCAGGAAACAGTGGGTTGACTGTCAGTCAGAAAACAGTGGGTTAACTGTCAGTCAGGAAACAGTGGGTTAACTGTCAGTCAGGAAACAGTGGGTTAACTGTCAGTCAGGAAACAGTGGGTTAACTGTCAGTCAGGAAACAGTGGGTTAACTGTCAGTCAGGAAACAGTGGGTTAACTGTCAGTCAGGAAACAGTGGGTTAACTGTCAGTCAGGAAACAGAGGGTTAACTGCCAGTCAGGAAACAGAGGGTTAACTGCCAGTCAGGAAACAGAGGGTTAACTGTCAGTCAGGAAACAGAGGGTTAACTGTCAGTCAGGAAACAAAGGGTTGACTGTCTGTCAGGAAACTGTAGGTTAACTGTCAGTCAGGAAACAGTGGGTTGACTGTCAGTCAGGAAACAGTGGGTTGACTGTCAGTCAGGAAACAATGGGTTAACTGTCAGTCAGGAAACAATGGGTTAACTGTCAGTCAGGAAACAGTGGGTTAACTGCCTTGTCTGCTTGGGACTCGATACAGCAACTTTTCGCTTACTAGCCCAATGCTCTAACCACTAGTCTACCTGCCGCCCCTCAGAAACTGTGGAACTGTGAAGGGTAATGGAACTGTGAAGGGTAATGGAACTGTGAAGAGTAATGGAACTGTGAAGAGTAATGGAACTGTGAAGAGTAATGGAACTGTGAAGGGTAATGGTACTGTGAAGAGTAATGGAACTGTGAAGGGTAATGGAACTGTGAAGGGTAATGGAACTGTGAAGGGTAATGGAACTGTGAAGGGTAATGGAAATGTGAAGAGTAATGGAACTGTGAAGCGTAATGGAACTGTGAAGAGTAATGGAACTGTGAAGGGTAACGGAACTGTGAAGGGTAATGAAACTGTGAAGGGTAACGGAACTGTGAAGAGTAATGGAACTGTGAAGGGTAATGGAACTGTGAAGGGTAATGGTACTGTGAAGAGTAATGGAACTGTGAAGGGTAATAGAACTGTGAAGGGTAATGGAACTGTGAAGAGTAATGGAACTGGAACTGTGAAGAGTAATGGAACTGTGAAGGGTAATGGAACTGAAGGGTAATGGAACTGTGAATAGTAATGGAACTGTGAAGAGTAATGGAACTGTGAAGGGTAATGGCACTGTGAATGGTAATGGAACTGTGAAGGGTCAAAGGGTAATGGAACTGTGAAGGGTAAAAGGGTAATGGAACTGTGAAGAGTAATGGAACTGTGAAGGGTAAAAGGGTAATGGAACTGTGAAGGGTAATGGAACTGTGAAGGGTAATCGAACTGTGAATAGTAATGGTTTTGATAGCCTACTCTGCTTGCTTTTCCCACTCCAATATCAGTAATGTAACTCATTAACTTTGGCTGTGAAGTCAACATCTTTGACCCAACAACCACACACCGTGCGTGAGTCTCTAGTCAAAAGTAGTGCACTAAATAGGGAGTAGGGTGCCATGTGGGACTCATGGAGTCGATAGCAGCAGAGCCTGCAGAAATAGATGTCATTAACTGTCCAACAACTCTTTACATGTTGAAGCTGTGCTAATTTCCACTAGTCTCAGTTGTATTGATGTGATGTCTCCACAGATAGCCAGTATCGAGGCTATAATGTATTGGTGTCTGACCTGGGTTAAATGCATGTATAATATATTGGAACTCTGTTTGATTTGGTTTGCCTGGTACAATTAAATATTCAATTAGCAAACCCTACACTCAAATCAAGATCCTCCCCCGAATACTTAAAATTATTTGACATGTTTGACCCTGGTCTGGTGAGCATTGGAGTGACTACTAGACAGATAATGACACGCAGCATTATCAGACTGGTCCCGGCATTATATATGTACCATTGATATGGGGCGGCAGGGTGGCCTAGTGGTTAGAGTGTAGAGGCGGCAGGGTAGCCTAGTGGTTAGAGTGTAGAGGCGGCAGGGTAGCCTAGTGGTTAGAGTGTAGAGGCGGCAGGGTAGCCTAGTGGTTAGAGTGTAGAGGCGGCAGGGTAGCCTAGTGGTTAGAGCGTAGAGGCGGCAGGGTAGCCTAGTGGTTAGAGCGTAGAGGCGGCAGGGTAGCCTAGTGGTTAGAGCGTAGAGGTGGCAGGGTAGCCTAGTGGTTAGAGCGTAGAGGCGGCAGGGTAGCCTAGTGGTTCGAGTGTAGAGGCGGCAGGGTAGCCTAGTGGTTAGAGTGTAGAGGCGGCAGGGTGGCCTAGTGGTTAGAGCGTTGGACTAGTAACCGGAAGGTTTCAAGTATAAACCCCCGAGCTGACAAGGTACAAATCTGTCGTTCTGCCCCTGAACAGGCAGTTAACCCACTGTTCCTAGGCCGTCATTGAAAATAAGAAATTGTTCTTAACTGACTTGCCTAGTAAAATAAAAATATACGGTCAGACGTATTACATAATCTTGGCCACCCATTCAGCAGTCAAGTGGCTTGACTCAGGGCGTTTAAATCAAGTGTCAGACTTCACACAATGCCATAATGTGATGTTGTTACTAAAGTTATTTCCCTTCGATAATCCGATAGGAAGTTATTAAGTATAAATCTGATCGTATTGCAGTGAGCCAGAATACGTGCTGTCCTACATGTGAAGAGGGTGCTGAACTGCCGTAGGTAGAAAGCAAATAGTTCTGAAAATGTCTCCCGAGTGGTGCAGCAATGTAAGGCACTACATCTCAATCCTAGAGGCGTCACTACAGCCACCCTGGTTCGAATCTAGGCCGTATCACAACTGGCTGTGATTGGCATTCCCACAGGGCGGCACACAGCTTCATCTGTGTTTGGCCTGTGTAGGCCGTCATTGTAAATAAGAATTTGTTCTTAACTGACTTGCCTAGTAAAATAAAGGTAAAAAAAAAAATATATATATATATATTTGAAATCTTTTTAATACAAGAGAAGTAGCTCTGTTTCAACGCTAGGGGGCGCTCACATGCCATGCCGACCAGCAGGAGACTGAGACAGGACTCAGGAGGAAGTTTACTGTGTTGTTGAACTCTGGTCTTGGAGAGCTACAGTCTTTAGTTCCAGCCCAGCACTAACCCTCCCGATTTAACTTATTCATTACTCAGCAAGACCTTGATTAGTAGAAGCAGGTGTGTTTGTGCTAGGTAGGAACAAAAGCCTGCACAGCCTATAGACCTGTAGAACCAAGATTTGAAGAACGTTGCCTTGTAGAAGTGAACTACATGACTAGGATGTGTCCCAAATGGCTAGGGAATAGGTTGGCATTTGGGACACAACCCTACACTCTCTGACAGAACAACAGTTAGACTACTACTACACTCTGACAGAACAACACTACACTCTGACAGAACAACAGTTAGACTACCACTACTCTCTGACAGAACAACAGTTAGACTACCACTACTCTCTGACAGAACAACACTACACTCTGACTACCACTACTCTCTGACAGAACAACAATTAGACTACTACACACTGACAGAACAACAGTTAGACTACTACTCCACTCTGACAGAACAACAGTTAGACTACTACTCCACTCTGACAGAACAACAGTTAGACTACTTATGGTAACTAGACTGGGTATGGTAACTATACTGGGTATGGTAACTATAGTAGGTATGGTAACTATACTGGGTATGGTAACTATACTGGTAACTATACTACACTCTGACAGAACAACACTACACTCTGACAGAACAACAGTTAGACTACTACTCCACTCTGACAGAACAACAGTTAGACTACTACTCCACTCTGACAGAACAACACTACACTCTGACTACCACTACTCTCTGACAGAACAACACTACACTCTGACTACCACTACTCTCTGACAGAACAACACTACACTCTGACTACCACTACTCTCTGACAGAACAACACTACACACTGATAGAAGAACAGTTAGACTACTACTCCACTCTGACAGAACAACAGTTAGACTACTACTCCACTCTGACAGAACAACAGTTAGACTACTACTCCACTCTGACAGAACAACAGTTAGACTACTACTCCACTCTGACAGAACAACAGTTAGACTACTACTCCACTCTGACAGAACAACAGTTAGACTACTACACTCTGACAGAACAACAGTTAGACTACTACACTCTGACAGAACAACAGTTAGACTACTAAGCCGCTTGTTTTTGAAGAGATATTGTCAGTGTTTTGACTACAGAATTTTCAAACATTATGACATTTTTCATTCCTGTAAAATGTAGCTAATGTGGTATTAGCAGATCCTTCCTGGCTAGCCTACACAGCAGATCCTTCCTGGCTAGCCTACACAGCAGATCCTTCCTGGCTAGCCTACACAGCAGATCCTTCCTGGCTAGCCTACACAGCAGATCCTTCCTGGCTAGCCTACACAGCAGCTAGCCTACACACTGTTGTTCTGTCAGAGTGGCGTAGTAGTCTAACTGTTGTTGCCTACCCTCACCACCTGGGGGCGGCCCGTCAGGAAGTCCAGTACCCAGTTGCACAGGGCAGGGTCGAGACCCAGGGTCTTGAGCTTGATGACGAGTTTGGAGGGTACCATGGTGTTAAATGCCGAGCTGTAGTCGATGAACAGCATTCTCACATAGGTATTCCGCTTGTCCAGATGGGTTAGGGCAGTGTATAGCTCCGCATTGACATGATTGGTTGGCGGGAGGTTCTGTATTAACACAAACTCACTTCTTTGACAACTTCCTTCACAGCAGCTCTGCGCTTCGCAGCAAAGCGCAAGATGTATGCATGCCCGGATTTCTACTGAGGCCATATCACCGTATACGCTGCACCGCCAATGAGAACTCAGATTGACCATGCAGCGCCTTTTAGGATCGGTTGCGGGCCTCTGATTTTCACTTTATCACATATAGTCGGGCGGTTGGGGAAACAAACAGCTAACCACGCACCGCTAGTGTGTGTGTCTATTCCTGTCGTAGTGTGTGTGTCTATTCCTGTCGTTCTCGGTACTCCTGCCAGACACAGTAGTGTCTGATACAATAGCCAGCCATTGTTCTCTTGCACAGTCCTGATGACGCTCATTACCCAAAAAGACTCGCATTGAGTTAACACTTTCTAATCTATGGCCAAATAACTGCTTCGATAGACAGCAACAAAGAAGCACCCATAAGCATCAAATAATCAATCATTAAAAGCTGCTAAACAACAACAACACAAATAAGAAGAAGAAGAATCATAAAACACTGTAGGTTTATCAGGAGTTAGAAAGTGATGAAGACAACATCATAGAGATTATACTGAAGCAAATATGTCTAATATTCTCCAAGTGGTCCACAGCACCAAATTGGTCAAACTGGTCACAGGCTGTCCAGATGAACAGGAGACCATTTCCTTATTTCAGCGGTGTTGACATTGACCAAACGGTGTGATCCTCCTCTCTGTCCTGTGTGTGATTGGACTGTTTATTCTCACATTCATCTGCTTCTAAAGACTGGCCAATGAGGTGACACACACACACTCCCATCTCCTTATCCCTGTGGCCTCATCCTTAACAACAGGAAGTCAAAATACACAAAAGAACAGGAGGCTGAAAGGAGGGAGAAGAGGAGGAAGAGAGGAGAAGAACAGTCTGAGAGGGGAGAAGGGTGAACTAAGCAGAGGAGGGAGGGATGTGGGAGAGGAAGGGTGAAAGGAGGTTGGGGAGAGAGAGAGAGAGAGAGAGGGGGGAGTAGCACATATGTCACCAAACTCCCAGCTTGTCTGTGGTTGGTTGTTGGGGTGAGGTAAGCACTTCCCACCGAGCACATAGCATTCCGAACTCCCAGCTTGTCTGTGGTTGGTTGTTGGGGTGAGGTAAGCACTTCCCACCTAGCACATAGCATTCCGAACTCCCAGCTTGTCTGTGGTTGGTTGTTGGGGTGAGGTAAGCACTTCCCAACTAGCACATAGCATTCCGAACTCCCAGCTTGTCTGTGGTTGGTTGTTGGGGTGAGGTAAGCACTTCCCAACTAGCACATAGCATTCCGAACTCCCAGCTTGTCTGTGGTTGGTTGTTGGGGTGAGGTAAGCACTTCCCACCTAGCACATAGCATCCCGAGAAGCAGATGTCTCTTAAAGCTTGATGAGAGCTTTGGTTGTCATGGTTATTTTGTAAACAATCTTCCCGTATCATTTTCAACAAGTTTCCTCATGGTTCTATTTAATAAAACGTTCCATAAAAAAACCCTAGTAATGTTCTAAGAATGTTATTTAAAAACATATACATTCCGTTCTCAGCATCAACAAAACACAATCTTGAGGAGCGCCCACTAATTGGCCACACCTGATCTTAATGAGGGCTTGTTTCTTTTGAAATGGAGTCTGTTTGAATAAACTAAAATGAGCAGCTTTGTATGAGAAGAAAATCACCATGTAGCTCCATCTTGGTGTCACAGTGGACTAATTCCCCGGATAGAGAGCAGAAGATCATTATAATCTCACTGATGCCATGCCACAATAAAAAAGACACATGATTAATGCCTAAGCAAATTCATTTCCATGTCTCATATCTGTGCTTGGATTTCATAACAGTTAAGCTAGCAGTGTTATTAAAAGTCTGAATGAAACATGTTGAGAGAACATTATTTAATTACCTTGAAATAACCTATAATTTCCATTCTCAGAACGTTAATAAAAACCTCCCCGGGAAAACGTTCAAGGAACCATAGATAAACGTTCTCAGAACCTCCGTGCAACCTAAAATATTCCCTAGAAGTCAAAATGTTCACTTCTGTTCTCAGAACATTTAGAACACTTTCAGTTTTAACTGTCAGGAAACTTATGACATCGTTCCCAGAACCTAATGGGAAACAAAAACATGCTTTCCCATAACTTTCAAGGAACCAAATGTGCTAGCTGTGTTAACACTTTGGTCACATTCATGGTGTTTGTGGAGTTTCCAAAACATTCTCCAACTTCTAGAACCTACAACCCAAGTTATTTTGGTGCCATTGAGGCGGCAGGTAGCCTTGTGGTTAGAGTGTAGTGGTGGCAGGTAGCCTTGTGGTTAGAGTGTAGTGGTGGCAGGTAGCCTTGTGGTTAGAGTGTAGTGGTGGCAGGTAGCGTTGTGGTTAGAGTGTAGAGGCGGCAGGTAGCCTTGTGGTTAGAGTGTAGGGGCGGCAGGTAGCCTTGTGGTTAGAGTGTAGGGGCGGCAGGTAGCCTTGTGGTTAGAGTGTAGGGGCGGCAGGTAGCCTAGTGGTTAGAGTGTTGGGGCGGCAGGTAGCCTTGTGGTTAGAGTGTAGGGGCAGCAGGTAGCCTAGTGGTTAGCGTGTAGGGGCGGCAGGTAACCTTGTGGTTAGAGTGTAGGGGCGGCAGGTAGCCTTGTGGTTAGAGTGTAAGAGCGGCAGGTAGCCTTGTGGTTAGAGCATAGGGGTGGCAGGTGGCTAGAGCGTAGGGTCGGCAGGTAGCCTTGTGGTTAGAGTGTAAGGGCGGCAGGTAGCCTTGTGGTTAGAGTGTAAGGGCGGCAGGTAGCCTTGTGGTTAGAGCATAGGGGTGGCAGGTGGCTAGAGCGTAGGGTCGGCAGGTAGCCTAGTGGTTAGAGTGTAGGGGCGGCAGGTAGCCTAGTGGTTAGTGTTGGGGCGGCAGGTAGCCTAGTGGTTAGAGTGTAGGGGCGGCAGGTAGCCTAGTGGTTAATGTTGGGGCGGCAGGTAGCCTAGTGGTTAGAGTGTAGGGGCGGCAGGTAGCCTAGTGGTTAGAGTGTAGGGGCGGCAGGTAGCCTAGTGGTTAGTGTTGGGGCGGCAGGTAGCCTAGTGGTTAGAGTGTAGGGGCGGCAGGTAGCCTAGTGGTTAGAGTGTAGGGGCGGCAGGTAGCCTACTGGTTAGAGTGTAGGAACGGCAGATTGCCTAGTGGTTAGAGTGTAGGGGCGGCAGGTAGCCTAGTGGTTAGAGTGTAGGGACGGCAGGTAGCCTAGTGGTTAGTGTAGGGATGGCAGGTAGCCTAGTGGTTAGTGTAGGGACGGCAGGTAGCCTAGTGGTTAGTGTAGGGACGGCAGGTAGCCTAGTGGTTAGTGTAGTGACGGCAGGTAGCCTAGTGGTTAGTGTAGGGACGGCAGGTAGCCTAGTGGTTAGAGTGTAGGGGCAGCAGGTAGCCTAGTGGTTAGAGTGTAGGGGCGGCAGGTAGCCTACTGGTTAGAGCGTTGGGCCAGTAACTGAAAGGTTGCTGAATAGAATCCCCGAGTTGGTGTGATGAAAGAAACATACAGGAACTGAAATGGAGTCTGTTTGAATAAACTAAAATGAGCAGCTTTGTATGAGAAGAAAATCACCATGTAGCTCCATCTTGGTGTCACAGTGGACTAATTCCCCGGATAGAGAGCAGAAGATCATTATAATCTCACTGATGCCATGCCACAATAAAAAAGACACATGATTAATGCCTAAGCAAATTCATTTCCATGTCTCATATCTGTGCTTGGATTTCATAACAGTTAAGCTAGCAGTGTTATTAAAAGTCTGAATGAAACATGTTGAGAGAACATTATTTAATTACCTTGAAATAACCTATAATTTCCATTCTCAGAACGTTAATAAAAACCTCCCCGGGAAAACGTTCAAGGAACCATAGATAAACGTTCTCAGAACCTCCGTGCAACCTAAAATATTCCCTAGAAGTCAAAATGTTCACTTCTGTTCTCAGAACATTTAGAACACTTTCAGTTTTAACTGTCAGGAAACTTATGACATCGTTCCCAGAACCTAATGGGAAACAAAAACATGCTTTCCCATAACTTTCAAGGAACCAAATGTGCTAGCTGTGTTAACACTTTGGTCACATTCATGGTGTTTGTGGAGTTTCCAAAACATTCTCCAACTTCTAGAACCTACAACCCAAGTTATTTTGGTGCCATTGAGGCGGCAGGTAGCCTTGTGGTTAGAGTGTAGTGGTGGCAGGTAGCCTTGTGGTTAGAGTGTAGTGGTGGCAGGTAGCGTTGTGGTTAGAGTGTAGAGGCGGCAGGTAGCCTTGTGGTTAGAGTGTAGGGGCGGCAGGTAGCCTTGTGGTTAGAGTGTAGGGGCGGCAGGTAGCCTTGTGGTTAGAGTGTAGGGGCGGCAGGTAGCCTAGTGGTTAGAGTGTTGGGGCGGCAGGTAGCCTTGTGGTTAGAGTGTAGGGGCAGCAGGTAGCCTAGTGGTTAGCGTGTAGGGGCGGCAGGTAACCTTGTGGTTAGAGTGTAGGGGCGGCAGGTAGCCTTGTGGTTAGAGTGTAAGGGCGGCAGGTAGCCTTGTGGTTAGAGCATAGGGGTGGCAGGTGGCTAGAGCGTAGGGTCGGCAGGTAGCCTTGTGGTTAGAGTGTAAGGGCGGCAGGTAGCCTTGTGGTTAGAGTGTAAGGGCGGCAGGTAGCCTTGTGGTTAGAGCATAGGGGTGGCAGGTGGCTAGAGCGTAGGGTCGGCAGGTAGCCTAGTGGTTAGAGTGTAGGGGCGGCAGGTAGCCTAGTGGTTAGTGTTGGGGCGGCAGGTAGCCTAGTGGTTAGAGTGTAGGGGCGGCAGGTAGCCTAGTGGTTAATGTTGGGGCGGCAGGTAGCCTAGTGGTTAGAGTGTAGGGGCGGCAGGTAGCCTAGTGGTTAGAGTGTAGGGGCGGCAGGTAGCCTAGTGGTTAGTGTTGGGGCGGCAGGTAGCCTAGTGGTTAGAGTGTAGGGGCGGCAGGTAGCCTACTGGTTAGAGTGTAGGAACGGCAGATTGCCTAGTGGTTAGAGTGTAGGGGCGGCAGGTAGCCTAGTGGTTAGAGTGTAGGGACGGCAGGTAGCCTAGTGGTTAGTGTAGGGATGGCAGGTAGCCTAGTGGTTAGTGTAGGGACGGCAGGTAGCCTAGTGGTTAGTGTAGGGACGGCAGGTAGCCTAGTGGTTAGTGTAGTGACGGCAGGTAGCCTAGTGGTTAGTGTAGGGACGGCAGGTAGCCTAGTGGTTAGAGTGTAGGGGCAGCAGGTAGCCTAGTGGTTAGAGTGTAGGGGCGGCAGGTAGCCTACTGGTTAGAGCGTTGGGCCAGTAACTGAAAGGTTGCTGAATAGAATCCCCGAGTTGGTGTGATGAAAGAAACATACAGGAACTCAAATCCTTCTGTTCACCTGATTTAGAATTCCTCACAATCAAATGTAGATCGCATTATCTACCAAGAGAATTCTCTTTGATTATAATCACAGCCGTATATATCCCCCCCCAAGCAGACACATCGATGGCTCTGAACGAACTTTATTTAACTCTCTGCAAACTGGAAACGATTTATCCGGAGGCTGCATTCATTGTAGCTGGGGATTTTAACAAGGCTCATCTGAAACAAGACTCCCTAAATTTTATCAGCATATCGATTGCGCAACCAGGGGTGGAAAGACAGTGGATCATTGTTACTCTAACTTCCGCGACGCATATAAGGCCCTGCCCCGCCCCCCTTTCGGAAAAGCTGACCACGACTCCATTTTGTTGATCCCTGCCTACAGACAGAAACTAAAACAAGAGGCTCCCACGCTGAGGTCTGTCCAACGCTGGTCCGACCAAGCTGACTCCACACTCCAAGACTGCTTCCATAACAATATTGACGAATACGCTGATTCGGTGTGCGAGTTCATTAGAACGTGCGTTGAAGATGTCGTTCCCATAGTAACGATTAAAACATTCCCTAACCAGAAACTGTGGATTGATGGCAGCATTCGTGTGAAACTGAAAGCGCGAACCACTGCTTTTAATCAGGGCAAGGTGTCTGGTAACATGACCGAATACAAACAGTGCAGCTATTCCCTCCGCAAGGCTATCAAACAAGCTAAGCGCCAGTACAGAGACAAAGTAGAATCTCAATTCAACGGCTCAGACACAAGAGGCATGTGGCAGGGTCTACAGTCAATCACGGACTACAGGAAGAAATCCAGCCCAGTCACGGACCAGGATGTCTTGCTCCCAGGCAGACTAAATAACTTTTTTGCCCTCTTTGAGGACAATACCGTGCCACTGACACGGCCTGCAACGAAAACATGCGGTCTCTCCTTCACTGCAGCCCAGGTGAGTAAGACATTTAAACGTGTTAACCCTCGCAAGGCTGCAGGCCCAGATGGCATCCCCAGCCGCGCCCTCAGAGCATGCGCAGACCATCTGGCCGGTGTGTTTACGGACATATTAAATCGATCCCTATACCAGTCTGCTGTTCCCACATGCTTCAAGAGGGCCACCATTGTTCCTGTTGACAAGAAAGCTAAGGTAACTGAGCTAAACGACTACCGCCCCGTAGCACTCACATCCGTCATCATGAAGTGCTTTGAGAGACTAGTCAAGGACCATATCACCTCCACCCTACCTGACACCCTAGACCCACTCCAATTTGCTTACCGCCCAAATAGGTCCACAGACGATGCAATCTCAACCACACTGCACACTGCCCTAACCCATCTGGACAAGAGGAATACCTATGTGAGAATGCTGTTCATCGACTACAGCTCGGCATTCAACACCATAGTACCCTCCAAGCTCGTCATCAAGCTCGAGACCCTGGGTCTCGACCCCGCCCTGTGCAACTGGGTACTGGACTTCCTGACGGGCCGCCCCCAGGTGGTGAGGGTAGGCAACAACATCTCCTCCCCGCTGATCCTCAACACTGGGGCCCCACAAGGGTGCGTTCTGAGCCCTCTCCTGTACTCCCTGTTCACCCACGACTGCGTGGCCACGCACGCCTCCAACTCAATCATCAAGTTTGCGGACGACACAACAGTGGTAGGCTTGATTACCAACAACGACGAGACGGCCTACAGGGAGGAGGTGAGGGCCCTCGGAGTGTGGTGTCAGGAAAATAACCTCACACTCAACGTCAACAAAACTAAGGAGATGATTGTGGACTTCAGGAAACAGCAGAGGGAACACCCCCCCTATCCACATCGATGGAACAGTAGTGGAGAGGGTAGCAAGTTTTAAGTTCCTCGGCATACACATCACAGACAAACTGAATTGTTCCACTCACGCAGACAGCATCGTGAAGAAGGCGCAGCAGCGCCTCTTCAACCTCAGGAGGCTGAAGAAATTCGGCTTGTCACCAAAAGCACTCACAAACTTCTACAGATGCACAATCGAGAGCATCCTGGCGGGCTGTATCACCGCCTGGTATGGCAACTGCACCGCCCTCAACCGTAAGGCTCTCCAGAGGGTAGTGAGGTCTGCACAACGCATCACCGGGGGCAAACTACCTGCCCTCCAGGACACCTACACCACCCGATGCTACAGGAAGGCCATAAAGATCATCAAGGACATCAACCACCCGAGCCACAACCTGTTCACCCCGCTGTCATCCAGAAGGCGAGCTCAGTACAGGTGCATCAAAGCTGGGACCGAGAGACTGAAAAACAGCTTCTATCTCAAGGCCATCAGTCTGTTAAACAGCCACCACTAACATTGAGTGGCTGCTGCCAACACACTGTCAATGACACTGACTCAACTCCAGCCACTTTAATAATGGGAATTGATGGGAAATTATGTAAATATATCACTAGCCACTTTAAACAATGCTACCTTATATAATGTTACTTACCCTACATTATTCATCTCATATGCATACGTATATACTGTACTCTATATCATCGACTGCATCCTTATGTAATACATGTATCACTAGCCACTTTAACTATGCCACTTTGTTTACATACTCATCTCATATGTTATACTGTACTCAATATCATCTACTGTATCTTGCCTATGCTCCTCTGTACCATCACTCATTCATATATCCTTATGTACATATTCTTTATCCCCTTACACTGTGTATAAGACAGTAGTTTTTTGGAATTGTTAGTTAGATTACTTGTTCGTTATTACTGCATTGTCGGAACTAGAAGCACAAGCATTTCGCTACACTCGCATTAACATCTGCTAACCATGTGTATGTGACAAATAAAATTTGATTTGATTTTGATTTGATTTGAGCTGACAAGGTAAAACTCTGTCGTTCTGCCCCTGAACAGGCAGTTAACCCACTGTAGGCCGTCATTGTACATAAGAATTTGTTCTTAACTGACTTGCCTCGTTAAATAAAGGTTAAATAAAAAGCAACAAAAAAAATCTAATTCTAGAAACCAACAGTTTGAGATTCAGTTTCAAAATGACTACACCATTCACAGAATCCGTTCTTTAAATTGTCGTCATTTTTTAGTAGACACCCTTATCCTGAGCAAATAGGGCTAAGGGCCTTGCTTAAGGACACATTAACAGACTTTTCACGTCGTCGGCTTGGTGATTCGAACCAGCTGCCTTTCAGGTTCCTGACCGATAGGGAGAGGGAAGGGTCTGTCCTGGATGAAGCCCAGGGTGTATGGTATCCTTGCACTAAAAGACCTTTCACACAAACACACATCTCCATCTCTCATTGGCCGGGAGGAGGACAGAGGGACAGACAGGGGACACAAGGCTGGGGCTCTGGCTCAATGACTCAACCATTAATGCTCTTTAGTTGTCACACTTTTCCCAAACGCTTAGCAGCTGCTCCTTTTGTGGTCCGCAAGAGGGTGTGGAGGAGGGATGGGGGGGGGGTCCTTCGTGTGTGTGTGTGTGTGTGTGTGTGTGTGTGTGTGTGGATATTTCTCCAGACTGTTGCCAGCTTGGCCCGTGATCAGTTCCATGGGGAGGTGGGAAACACTGTCTTGTCTAAACAGTAGAAGACGTATAGCCCCGGGGATTCTATACGGGAGAGTCCAGATGCAGCCAGCAGTACAGGGAGATTCCATCGCTTTAGACCCAAGCAGGATGTGAGGTCACAACTTGGAATGGGAATGTTACTTCACATAGGAACCTCAGACCAGGCCATCTTCCTTCTTAGTTTCTCAGATGTCTTTACATGTCACCAATTACGCCCTTGATTTTCAAAAGATCGTGATCTTGATCAATCGGGTCAAAATAAAAATAAAACTGTAATTTCAATGAAAAATTATTTTATTGATCCAATTTATGTAAAAACATTTAAATGCTGTGTCGTTACGTCTTTGTGTGAAAGATGTGAAACTCAGAAAAATACATCTGGTAGGGGCTTTCAATGTACCCAAAATGTACTGCCCCTTTATTTCAATGTTCACCTAAAATGACATACCCAAATCTAACTGCCTGTAGCTCAGGACCTGAAGCAAGGATATGCATATTCTTGATACCTTTTGAAGAGAAACACTGAAGTTTGTGGAAATGTGAAATGAATGTAGGAGACTATAACACAATAGATCTGGAAAAAGACAATACAATGAAAAAAACACATGTCTTTGAAATGCAAGAGAAAGGCCATAATGTATTATTCCAGCCCAGGTGCAATTTAGATTTTGGCCACTAGAAGGCAGAAGTGTACATGCAACGTTTTAGACTGATCCAATGAAACATTGCATTTCTGTTCAAAATGTTGTATCAAGACTGGACAGATGTGACTAGTTTGTTAATTAATAACTTTTCAAGTTCACAAAAGTGCACTCTCCTCAAACAATAGCATGGTATTATTTCACTGTAATAGCTATTGTAAATTGGACAGTGCAGTTAGATTAACAGGAATTTAAGCTTTCTGCCCATATCAGATATGTCTATGTCCTGGGAAATGTTCTTGTTAATTACAACCTCATGCTAATCACATTAGCCTACGTTATCTCAACTGTCCCGCGGGGGACCCACCAATCCTGAAGAGGATCGTCAGAGTCATAGCACCCATGACATTTAAAATATCAATGAATGACAAGGACCTGAGGTAACAGTAATCGCTGTGGGAAGCAGGTATGGGACCTATACTAGGTTGGGGAACTATACTGGGTATGGTAACTATACTGGGTATGGGAACTATACTAGGTATGGTAACTATACTGGGTATGGTAACTATAGTAGGTATGGGAACTATACTAGATATGGGAACTATACTAGGTATGGTAACTATACTAGGTATGGTAACTATACTGGGTATGGTAACTATAGTAGGTATGGTAACTATAGTAGGTATGATAACTATACTAGGGATGGTAACTATACTGGGTATGGTAACTATACTGGGTATGGTAACTATACTGGGTATGGTAACTATAGTAGGTATGATAACTATACTAGGTATGGTAACTATACTAGGTATGGTAACTATACTGATTATTACACCATCAGTTTTTGTTTCATGTACCATTGATCAAATTTTGATGAAATATATTTTTCAGATATTTTAAAAGAATATTTTATTCTGTAATGTTTTGTCCTGAAATTCAGGCCCAACACTGCTAAACTATAACATGTCTTATTTGTAAGCCTAGATGTCAGCATTAGATTGATGATGCAGTCATGTGTATAGTCATCCTATGTATATAATATAGATTGTGGTGTATTTGGGTCTACCATATTTATTTTCTCTATGGTGTTGGTGTAACATACAATCATTGCATTTTACTGTGTGTCTTTTAGCATTTCCAATTTACTTTATGTGTCAAAAATAAAGAAACTACAAAGTTCTGCAACGAAGTACAAAAGACAAATAGGATTTATTTAAATGGTATCAAAAACAACTACTAACAAACATATGCAAAAATATATATGGTAAGAAATATATTACTTTAGTTCAATAAATATCACATAGGTAATGACAGACAGCAGTCTCTGGTGAGCCTGATCCCCCGACTTAGTGCTTTGGGGTTCTGACTCTCTCCCAGAGATGTTAATTGTAGAAGATGCTAACAGAGCTAGCATGCTAATGATACTAACAGTACAAGATGCCAACAGAGCTAGCATGATGCTAACAGAGCTAACATGCGAACGGTACATGATGCTAACAGAGCTAGCATGATGCTAACAGAGCTAACATACGAACGGTACATGATGCTAACAGAGCTATCATGATGCTAACAGAGCTAGTGTTAGCTAACAGCTGCTAGCACTACAAAGGCATGGTGGTGTTTCAGAGGTATCTGGTGGTTGGTTGGTTGGTTCCCCCAATATTGTCGGGATCGTCAGGGTCTTAAGGTGTTTTATAAAAGGAATACATTTGCATGTGAATGGGGCTTTCCCATCCACTTTAAACTAAACCTTCTGGCGCTCTCCGAGCTGGCTGATTGGCCAGAGATCAGAGATACATTCATTGTTCGTCAACAATAAAGAGCCTGAGGAGTGATTTATCCTGCGTCGTTTGCCGAGGCATTAGCAGGATTCTCTCAGGATGACAGCTCGTTTCTGTGTGAACAAAGCTGTGGGACACTGAAAGTAATTCATGATTCCCGAGAGTCTAGTTGGTAGCAATACATATGACTGTCTGTGAGTGACCAAGGGAGGGTTTACTTGCTCATTTTGAGTAGAGTTGTGGCAGGTACATTTTGTTATTGTGATTATGTAAAGCTGACCACTCTCATTTAAATGACTTTGCATACTTGACAAAGTTGAATACAATTTCTTCTCTTCATCTCATTAAAATACTTCTAACTTCCTTTAACGAATTGACCCTTTCCCCCAGTCTCCTTCAGCCATTGACTTCTCTGTATCTTCCTATAAGTTGAGGTATTCTAGGCAGATCTGTGGGTATCATTCTCCTTCAGCCATTGACTTCTCTGTCTCTTCCTATAAGTTGAGGTATTCTAGGCAGATCTGTGGGTATCATTCTCCTTCAGCCATTGACTTCTCTGTCTCTTCCTATAAGTTGAGGTATTCTAGGCAGATCTGTGGGTATCATTCTCCTTCAGCCATTGACTTCTCTGTTTCTTCCTATAAGTTGAGGTATTCTAGGCAGATCTGTGGGTATCATTCACCTTCAGCCATTGACTTCTCTGTCTCTTCCTATAAGTTGAGGTATTCTAGGCAGATCTGTGGGTATCATTCTCCTTCAGAAGAGGATGCTGCGATAACCATACTGCCATATTGGTAGCCAGAGAAACTCCTTTTAAGGCGATAGGGCAGAACTGTGGATTGAACCCATAAACTAGGCCACTTGGTTTGTCTCTCCAAAAGTTAGCCCTTTTGTCCTGTGATGCCAGGATCCCTTCTTTATGACCTTTACACCAGGAAGGGCAACAATAAGGGTTCCATCAGTTCTAGAGCTCAATGTCTATTCAAAACTCAATGATTAATCACCTGTAGTTGAGCGACACTGACAGTACACTACTAGTAGTGTTACAGTACAGTACTAGTATTGTCACTACTAGTATTGTTACAGTACAGTACTAGTATTGTTACAGCACACTACTAGTATTGTTACAGTACACTACTAGTATTGTTACAGTACAGTACTAGTATTGTAACAGTACAGTACTAGTATTGTCACAGTACACTACGAGTATTGTTACAGTACAGTACTAGTATTGTTACAGTACAGTACTAGTATTGTTACAGTACAGTACTAGTATTGTTACAGTACAGCACTAGTATTGTTACAGTACAGTACTAGTATTGTTACAGTACACTACTAGTATTGTTACAGTACAGTACTAGTATTGTTACAGTACACTACTAGTATTGTTACAGTACACTACTAGTATTGTTACAGTACAGCACTAGTATTGTCACTACTAGTATTGTTACAGTACACTACTAGTATTGTTACAGTACACTACTAGTATTGTCACTACTAGTATTGTTACAGTACACTACTAGTAGTGTTACAGTACACTACTAGTATTGTTACAGTACAGTACTAGTATTGTGACAGTACATTCACAACGACTCGACACCAATAGTGACAGTTCAGTTCAAGTCCAGGCTAAGACAGACAGCCCTCCATCTGATCCTACTCTTCCCCTTAGCAGCTTGGTGAGGTGGTGATGGGGCTGTGGAGGAAGGAGAGCTGTCCGTGTCCAGCAGAGCCGTGGACGGGGATAGACACAGGGAAGTTAAAGACCGTACTGCTCTTCCCTAGGGCAGGACTCCCGGCTTCCGACGAGCAGGATGAAGTAGCCAGGAGCTGGGACTCAAACCGTAGCAGTTGGCCCATGAAGCTGAAGTTGGGACTGATGATGCTGCGGCGTTGCTTGACGAACTCAAAGGCCTCGTCCAGCTTCACGCGGTTGGTCCTCATCAGGTAGGCCAGACAGATGGTGGCGGAGCGGGAGATGCCGGCTTGGCAGTGGACAAACACACGACCGCCTTTATTACGGATGGAGTCTACAGGAGAGAGAGAAGGAGAGGGGAGATTAGTACAACTATCAATACAACATATTCAACTTAGTTCTTCTGTAAGTGTGAGACAGTTGTACAAGTTGTTGCCAGATTTCTGAAAGGTTTCTCTTGACTGTGTTAGAATACCATTGGTCCTTTGTAGCTCAGTTGGGAGAGAATGGCACTTGTAACAACAGGGTAGTGGGTTCAATTCCTGGGACCACCCATACGTAAAATGGGTTGCACACATCCCAGCCGAAACAGTTCGGATCAACTTTGTGTTTTATGGCGTTTTTGTTCGGTTTGGGCATCGGTAAAGTTTTTTTTCCCGGCTGTTCATGAACACTAAATGTTTTCTCTCGAGGCAAGCAGAAGTTGGCAGACCAAGTCTACGCCCCTTCGATGGTGATTGGTCAACAGTAGGGATTCTTCAATAAAGTCTACGCCCCTTCGATGGTGATTGGTCAACAGTAGGGATTCTTCAATAAAGTCTACGCCCCTTCGATGGTGATTGGTCAACAGTAGGGATTCTTCAATAAAGTCTACGCCCCTTCCATGGTGATTGGTCAACAGTAGGGATTCTTCAATAAAGTCTACGCCCCTTCGATGGTGATTGGTCAACAGTAGGGATTCTTCAATAAAGTATTTGTTATCATTCAGAGACGATGACATGTTTTCATTGAGATATACAGCACCAAACATCTTAGTTTAGATGTAAAATTGTGTGACTAAGGTCTCCTCGACAAACACATCCAAATTAACTACACATTTCTTGAGTTATCTATTTTGAGGGAGTGTATACTGGCTACGGCATCTCAAAATGGACAAACAGTACTATTGCAGATTTTTTGTTTTTTTTAAGGGAGTATGGTGCACCCTCGTTAGGTTCCCCTAGACCAGTTTACTATGCGCCAGCCGAACTACAGCATGCGGAAGCCTTAAGGCACAGCAGGAAGTTACCAATATCCTCCTTGCTCAGTCAGTAGGCCTACTAAGGCACAGCAGGAAGTGACTACCTTTCAGTTACCAAATCACCCTCCATAGTGTTACTAACTAATGGTGTTGCTAACAGACCCATCTCATTAACTTAGGAATGGGGCAGTTAGATGGGTCTGGGGTGGTGGGTGATCAGGGGGGCTATTCCCCAAGGAGAGGGGGGCAGAAGGGGACAGTTAGATGGGTCTGGGGTGGTGGGTGATCAGGGGGGCTATTCCCCAAGGAGAGGGGGGCAGAAGGGGACAAAGGGGGGTTGGTTGCCCCCCTGCTGGGGTTATTAATCTGGGAGAAAGGCCGGCCGTGAGCCTGGTGGAGAAAACTACCTTTTGTCCCGACAAAACAAAGAGATGGAGGGGAGAGGAGGGAGCTGCATTCAACCATCAGCCTCTCTCTGGGTACGCCCCAAATGGCTCCCTATTCCCTACATAGTGCACTACTTTAGACCAGTGCCCTGTGGAACCCTATTCCCTATATAGTGCACTACTTTAGACCAGTGCCCTGTGGAACCCTATTCCCTATATAGTACACTACTTTAGACCAGGGCAGTGTACTATAAAGGGAATAGGATTCCATTTGGCATACAGCTCTGTCTCTCTCTCTCTGGCTGCCTGCTACAAAAGCAGAGTGAGTTCTGGGTCTGTTGGGTCTGCTTTGTGGGGGGTCTAGTAGAGGGGTGGATGGGCTGTGATGATGTCACCACCATTGTGGTGAAGCAGGGAGCCCTGGCTCAGACAGCTGGTTGGGATTTGGAGGGAACTTTTTTTCTATTTAAATCCAAGTCATTGAATGGAGGAGAGGAGAGTGATGGAGAGAGGGAGGGGGTTGGCTGTTGAGTTGGAGAGAGTGAGGGGGTTGGCTGTTGAGTTGGAGAGAGGGAGGGGGTTGGCTGTTGAGTTGGAGAGAGGGAGGGGGTTAGCTGTTGAGTTGGAGAGAGGAAGGGGGTTGGCTGTTGAGTTGGAGAGAGGGAGGGGGTTGGCTGTTGAGAGGGAGGGGGTTGGCTGTTGAGTTGTAGTAGTTTGTTTTCCCGCCAAACCAATGGCTTCTATGACTACAGCTGTGGTTGCCTTGCTTGGTGATTGTGTCCTATGTTTGACAGTTATCTAGAGTTACGAGAGAATTAGTTAGCTAGCTACTTACAACGACTGTGATATCGTGACCTGTGCAAAGCATAGTTCTGAGATATTTAGCATCAACATTTTCACGTCCCAGAAGTGTTTTGTAGTGACT
The DNA here is from genome assembly GCF_002021735.2 of Oncorhynchus kisutch. Taxonomy (NCBI): domain Eukaryota; kingdom Metazoa; phylum Chordata; class Actinopteri; order Salmoniformes; family Salmonidae; genus Oncorhynchus; species Oncorhynchus kisutch. Next base: position 63,614,183 of record NC_034192.2, read on the forward strand.
TCTTCTTTAATAACCAAACCTTAAAAGGTACCTGAAGTACAGAGTACTGTTTTGAACCTTATGGCTCTGAAATGTTAATCTGGGTTCAGCCATACGGTTCTACTTGACACTTCTGAATTAGACATTTTTAAGACAACTGTAGCTATGTAAATAAATAAGTGATGGAATAACACTATTTACCGACAGAGTCTGAACAAATCATCAAATACATTAAGAAATATATTTTGATCATCAGATGAATAACTGGCATCGATGTGGCCACGTCATTCACATGAACATTTCTGACAGTGTTGTTGTTTTGCCTACGTACCATTATTGCTGGCTAGACTAGCCTAGACCATACCTAGAGGGAGGTGGCAAAGACATGTTCTGATTGGTCCGTCTGTATTTGTTCAGGATTGTGCCTGGATTGCAGACAGAACCTTATAGCACCAAGTTCAAATGGGTTTATGCAAATAGAACATTCTAGTTTTTCAAAATTTTTCAAAATTAAAATGTACTTTTTCAAAAATCGAACTTCACAGACATATGAATAATAATCTAAAAGATCAATTATATGTGAATAGCTCTTTTTTATATATATATATATATATATATATATATATATATATTTTTTTTTTTTTTACAAACATGTCAGATATAACCTTATAGATCCAAGGTCTCAATATGTTTTCTTACCCAGACACCTGAAGCTGTAAGTCGCTCTGAATAGGAGTGTCTGCTAAATGACCGTAATGTAAAAGACACTCACCGATAAACTCTATAGCCTCATTGAACCAGGAGGAGATATCAGCCTTGTGGTTGTCCTCTACAGGGATACTCTTGTACTGGAAGGACTCTTCAAAGTGGTTGGGGCAGTTAGCTGATACGTTGATGAGAGCAGTGATACCCAGCATGTCTATCATGTCCTTTCTGGAGGCATGGTAGGCACTGCCCAGGTAGAGGAAGGGAAGGATCTCCACTGGACCCCCCTGGAGAGGAGGAGAGGAACAGGACAGCAGACAACAGTCAACCACCATAATAAAGATAGTCTAAGATGTCCAAATCTATAGTTTGATGACACATTGACATTGTTTTGAGAGTAATAACATGTCAAAGTGTTATTAGAGATGACGATAGGAACCGAAAACAATGTGAAAGACTATCAATACTTATGCCTGTAGCCTACCGAATTGAGGTTACTTTAAGATGGCAGAATCTATTGTTTGACGACACACTGAATGACATTGGCTTATTTTTTTTTATACGGGTAAAAGTGCTGTTACACAGTAATAACATACAAAAGACATGTTTTAAAGAAAACCTACCTGGTCATAGAGCGGTGTACTGCATGGACTGCAGCCGGGCTCGGCGCTGTCTGGACGGGCGCTAAGGGGCAGACTGAGTCCCTGTGGAGCTGACGGCTTGGTACACATCTCTGGATACTCCGAGGAGAACGTGTCAAAACCACCTAAACAATGACAAGATAGGACGTAAGGATACTTACTGTACAACAGTCACGTCACCATCCTATCTCATCGTTATAAACAGTAACAGCTGTAAAGCGGCTATTTCCGCACAGTCACAGTGTTCACTTCATAACTGTCACTTTAAATAATGCCACTTTAATAATGTTTACATATCTTACATTACTCATATCATCTGTATATACTGTACTCTATACCATCTACTGCGTCTGGCCTATGCCGTTCGGCCATCGCTCATCCATATATTGGTTAGCAGCATTCACTCCTTTACACTTGTGTGTATTAGGTTGTTGTTGGGGAATTGTTAGATTACTTGTTAGATATTACTGCACTGTTGGAACTAGAAGGACAAGCATTTCGCTACACTCGTATTAACATCTGCTAACCATGTGTATGTGACCAATAAATTGTGATTTGATTAGAATTTGACGTAGGCCTACACTATGGCACTTTGTGTTGCGCCGTTCGTTACCATGAGTGCGTAATCACTATGGAGTAGGCCTACGCTATAGAAACAGGCTTCATGTTTATAATAAATCAAATTACCTTTGAGAAAGAAGAAACTAGTCCCGCACGGGTTTCGGCACAGAGCTGTTACGGCGAGCATTAGAGTCCCGTCCTTCTTCACTTGGCCAAAGTCTAAACTCCGATCATCCAGAAACACTACCGACTGATACTCCCCGGAGAGAAGCCGGTTCCGCGTGTCCTCGTTGGGCACGATGTGTCCCACCCCCAGCCCCCCTCTGGCCCTCCGGCGGACTATAGTACTGAAGCGGACGTTGGTGGACCCGGGGATGTGAGAGGAGTTGAAGGAGAAGAATGAGCGGCAGTCCAGGACCAGACAGCCCGGGTCGTCCCCCTCCAGCAGCCCGCGGAGGGACATGGCATCGATGCTGGGGACTTCCATTATCACCATAGTAGAAGGGCGGCGGGCGTCAAAATGTAAAATACAAGTAGATAGGCTGTGGAACAGGCAAATAAACCCCTGGGTGGTCTGTGTCACCTGTTCCTATAGCAACTTGTGAGGTTTTCTTTATTTTAAGACACAAGTAGATTAATTCTTGAAACAGTTGTATGTTCTTTTGTTCTCCCTTAGCTTCTTTGAGGTTTTCCCAAAATGAATGTAAACTGAGAGAAAAGAAAAAAAATCAGTAACAATGAATAAATGTAGAATAAAAAAAATACAACAATCCGTTCCTCTTCTCGTGTGTATTTTCTTTGGTTGTTTCTTGTTAAAAACAAGTTTTTCTTTTCATTCCCGAGGTTGTTCTGAGGGTAGCCTGTGAAAAGGACTTATATAGTATCTCTTCTAGTGAGGGAGAAAACAATGACATCAGACTACTTACTCCCTTCCTGGTACACTGCCCGCACGGGTTTGCACATACGTCATTGCGCTTTCGAGTCAACCACCCACCCACCCTTCCACCAGCTCCTCTCAGTTCTAGTCACAGAGGCTTTATTGGCATGGGAAACATATGTTTACATTGCCAAAACAAGTGAAAACAAAACAACAACAAACAAAAACAATCCGACATTAATAGGTAAACATTACAAACACAAGAGTTTTAAAATCATCTCTCTCTGTGTGTGAAAATGATTATGGGGGCTGGTAGCAGGTATATTATGGGGCCAGAGATATCAGGGAAAGGATAGTGAAAGTATCTCTGATGGGGCATGTCGCTATGGGTAGACTAAGGAGACTAGCCTACTTATATATCCCAATATATATATCCCATTATAAAATAGAAGAATTAAGTATTTATATCAAAATATAAAGTATAGATAAATCAAATCAAATGTTATGGGTCACATACACCTGTTTAGCAGATGTCATTGCGGGTGTAGCAAAATGCTTGTGTTTCTAGCTCCAACAGTGCAGTAATATCTAACAAGTAATATCTAACAATTTCACAAAAATACACACAATACACAAATCTAAAGTATAGGAATGGAATTAAGAATATATAAATATTTGTATGAGCAATGTCGGAGCGGCATAGACTAACATACAGTAGAATAGAATACAGTAGAATAGAATACAGTAGAATAGAATACAGAAGAATAGAATACAGTAGAATAGAATACATTTGAATAGAATACATTTGAATAGAATACAGAAGAATAGAATACAGAATAATAGAATACAGAAGAATAGAATACAGTAGAATAGAATACAGTAGAATAGAATACAGAAGAATAGAATACAGTAGAATAGAATACAGTAGGTTTTAATACAGAAGAATAGAATAGAGAAGAATAGAATACAGTAGAATAGAATACAGTAGAATAGAATACAGTAGAATAGAATACAGAAGAATAGAATACAGTAGAATAGAATACAGTAGAATAGAATACAGTAGAATAGAATACAGTAGAATAGAATACAGAAGAATAGAATACAGTAGAATAGAATACAGTAGAATAGAATACAGTATATGAGAAATATGTAAACATTATTAAAGTGACTAGTGTTCCATTACTAAAGTGGCCAGTGATTTCATGTCTGTGTATATACGGCAGCAGCCTCTAAGGTTTTTCAATTTGATTTATTTAACCTTTATTCAGTTAAGAACAAATTCTTATTTACAATGACGGCCTAGGAACAGTGGGTTAACTGCCTTGTTCAGGGACAGAACGACAGATTTTTTACCTACCTACCTACCTACCTACCAACCTACCTACCTACCTACCTACCTACCTACCTACCTACCAACCTACCTACCTACCTACCTACCTACCTACCTACCTACCAACCAACCTACCTACCTACTCTTTACCTAGATTTTTTTACCTAGGTGCTAGTGATGGCTATTTAACAGTCTGATGGCCTTGAGATAGAAGCTGTTTCTCAGTCTCTCGGTCCCTGCTTTGATGCACCTGTACTGACCTCGCCTTCTGGATGATAGCGGAGTGAACAGGAAGTGGCTCGGGTGGTTGTTGTCCTTGATGATCTTTATGGCCTTCCTGTGACATCGGGTGGTGTAGTTGTTATTATGTAATTCACCTGTTATTAAGCTATTACCATCAACAAGTAAATAAATCACCTAAAATGGTGGTCTTTGTGTAAAATTTGTCAACTTCAGCACATTAGGAATTTGCAAAATTTTCCGAGATCGGATTATCTAAATATGTTATTCTATTCTCCCCGTTCAGCTGATAGCTGACGAATAACAAGATCATCAGTAAATAGCTGTCATGGTGGTCATAAAAGTTGAGTTTTTATGAACCTTTTATTGGCCAGTGGTACAAAGCGTTCCATGCCTCGCGAGCAAAAGGTTCACCATAAAAGTTAATGACTGTAGAGAGAATGAGTGTCCGGGAACATTGCCATGTGCTGAAAACAACACAGAGGACACTAACATTAGGTCATTTAGCAGACACTCTCATCCAGAGCGACTGACCGTAGCGAGTGGATACATTTTAATACGTGGGACTCATACCCACAAACCCCCTGGCTGCTCTCATCCAACTGAGCTACACATATTGTTTGTCAGTCTTGTGTGTGGTTTAGTCATTAGTTGCGTCCCCAATGACACCCTATTCCCTATGTAGTAGGGCTCTGAACTAAAGTAGTGCACTATGTATTAAACTGAGTCAGACTGTGACATGGCATTTGGAAAGGGCCTTTCTCAGAAGATAAGAGAACAGGTTTGTTGTTGACTTTCCACTGACTGACTGACAGCTGAGTGACAGCTGAGTGACTGACTGACTGACTGACAGCTGAGTGACTGACTGACTGACTGACAGCTGAGTGACTGACCGACTGACTGACTGACAGCTGAGTGACAGCTGAGTGACTGACCGACTGACTGACTGACAGCCGAGTGACTGACTGACAGCTGAGTGACTGACTGACTGACTGACTGACTGACAGCTGAGTGACTGACTGACTGACTGAGTGACTGAGTGACTGACTGACAGCTGAGTGACTGACCGACTGACTGACTGACAGCTGAGTGACAGCTGAGTGACTGACCAACTGACTGACTGACAGCTGAGTGACAGCTGAGTGACTGACCGACTGACTGACTGACAGCTGAGTGACTGACTGACAGCTGAGTGACTGACTGACAGCTGACTGACTGACTGACTGACAGCTGAGTGACTGATTGACTGACAGCTGAGTGACTGACTGACTGACTGACTGAGTGATTGACTGACTGAGTGACTGACTGAGTGACTGACTGACAGCTGAGTGACTGACTGACTGACAGCTGAGTGACTGACTGACTGGCAGCTGAGTGACTGACAGCTGAGTGACTGACTGACTGACTGACAGCTGAGTGACTGACTGACAGCTGAGTGACTGACTGACTGACAGCTGAGTGACTGTCTGACAGCTGAGTGACTGACTGACAGCTGAGTGTCTGACTGACTGACAGCTGAGTGACTGACTGACAGCTGAGTGACTGACTGACAGCTGAGTGACTGACTGACTGACAGCTGAGTGACTGACTGACAGCTGAGTGACTGTCTGACAGCTGAGTGACTGACTGACAGCTGAGTGTCTGACTGACTGACTGACAGCTGAGTGACTGACTGACAGCTGAGTGACTGACTGACTGACTGACAGCTGTGTGACTGACTGACAGCTGAGTGACTGACTGACAGCTGAGTGACTGACTGACTGACAGCTGAGTGACTGACTGACAGCTGAGTGACTAACTGACAGCTGAGTGACTGACAGCTGAGTGACTGACTGAGTGACTGACTGACAGCTGAGTGACTGACTGACTGACTGACTGACAGCTGAGTGACTGACTGACCGACTGACAGCTGACTGGCTGGATGGGTGTGTGTGTGTGTGTGACACTGAATGGGTGTTTCTTCAGTTCAAACCGCAGAGAGACAGATGTTGTGGAGAATTGCCCTACGTTTCCTCCTATACAGGTTGACAGGAAATGTTAACACAGTCAGTTACAGGGACATAAATCACTAAAGCATCAAAGCACCAAACGATTGGATAAATGGTTCATCTGTGTGGTATTGCTAATTAATGTACATCTATGTCACGTTGGTATAAAGGGTCGGGAGACAGGCGCAGGAATGTGTAATAGGGGTTTTTAATTTCCCAGATTACGGTGTGCCGTGTGGGACGAAGACCAAACAAACACGTATTAAAAACACAGGGTTGAAACCCAAAACAAAAGAGGAGCACCTCGAATAAATAACACACAATGATTAACACTACGGGACGAGACACGTAATCATCTGCGTAATCCACAAGGGAATGAAAGCCCAAAACACACAGCACAGGTACTCACACGCTCCAACGGACATAGAAACAATATAATGGACAGACCAATGGAAACCACAGGGCACCACTTATACAAGTATTAGTCAGTGGGAACAGGTGACAGGTGTGTGTATAATGAACGTTCCGGAGGGATCCGTCACAATCGAATTGTTGCTTCTATTACAGTAACTACATGTCGATGTCACATGGCTGGCTATCACAATCACTATTACACAAAGTACATTTACATGTACCAGGAAATGGACTGGGTGAAGTGGTGATGTCATCGTCTTACAATTACTGGTGTGGTGTGGTATGGTGTGGTGTGGTATGGTGTGGTATGGTATGGTATGGTATGGTGTGGTGTGGTATGGTGTGGTATGGTATGGTATGGTGTGGTGTGGTGTGGTATGTTGTGGTATGGTGTGGTGTGGTGTGGTATGGTATGGTATGGTATGGTGTGGTATGGTGTGGTGTGGTATGTGGGGTGTGGTATGGTGTGGTATGGTATGGTATAGTGTGGTATGGTGTGGTATGGTGTGGTATGGTGTGGTATGGTATGGTGTGGTATGGTGTGGTATGGTATGGTGTGGTATGATGTGGTATGGTGTGGTATGGTGTGGTATGGTGTGGTGTGGTATGGTGAGGCGTGGCGTGGTGTGGTATGGTGTGGTGTGGTATGGTGTGGTGTGGTATGGTGAGGCGTGGTGTGGTATGGTGTGGTATGGTGTGGTGTGGTATGGTGTGGTGTGGTATGGTATGGTGTGGTGTGGTGTGGTATGGTGTGGCGTGGTGTGGTGTGGTATGGTGTGGTATGGTGTGGCGTGGTGTGGTATGGTATGGTGTGGTATGGTATGGTGTGGTGTGGTGTGGTATGGTGTGTTATGGTATGGTGTGGTGTGGTGTGGTGTGGTGTGGTATGGTGTGTTATGGTGTGGTATGGTATGGTGTGGTATGGTATGGTGTGGTGTGGTGTGGTATGGTGTGTTATGGTATGGTGTGGTATGGTGTGGTATGGTATGGTGCAGGCAGCAAATGATAAACAAATCACATTAGCATTTGCATAATAAGAGTTAACGTTCATCCAGAGTGATCATGGGCCTCTTGGCTGCATCTCTGATCAGTCTTCTCCTTGTATGAACTGAACGTTTAGAGGGACGGCCAGGTCTTGGTAGATTTGCAGTGGTCTGATACTCCTTCCATTTCAATATTATCGCTTGCACAGTGCTTCTTGGGATGTTTAAAGCTTAGGAAATCAACAGTATCTCGGACCTGCCTGGTGTGTTCCTTGTTCTTCATGATGCTCTCTGCGCTTTTAACGGACCTCTGAGACTATCACAGTGCAGGTGCATTTATACGGAGACTTGATTACACACAGGTGGATTGTATTGTACCTCACTTGCTTTGGCAATGTTAACACATGTTTCCCATGCCAATAAAGCCCTTGAATTGAATTGAATTGAGAGAGAGAGAGAGACAGAGAGAGAGAGAGGGAGAGAGAGACAGAGAGAGAGAGAGACAGAGAGAGAGAGAGGGGGGGGAGAGAGAGAG